>NC_058121.1:24300000-24505000 GCF_914725855.1 Thunnus albacares | reverse complement strand
AACACATTCCTGAGCTCCTAAAACTTCACCTTAACCTGCAACCTACATACCTACCTTAACGCTAAACTAGGTGTAAACCCTTAAACTGACCTCAGAAGAAGTCCCCACTCTCCAGAAACATCTTCCCATTTCAAAAAGTGGCTTCACTTTCCCAAAATGTCCTTACAAATGTCCTCCTGACTTTCCCAAAATGTCCTTGCTTTCTAAAAATGTCCTCACATTGAAAAATGTCTTTGTTCTCTAAAAAAAATATATTGCCAAAAATGTCCTCACTTAAAAAAAAGTGTTCAGTTTCCAAAATGACCTAAAATGCCCCGACTGAAAGAATGTCCTAGCTGTCTTTGCTGTCTAACAAAATTATATTTCCAAAAATATCCTGACTTTCCAGAAATGTCCGGATTTTGTAAACATGTCCTCCCTTATAAACATGTCCTAACTCTCTAAAAAAAAAAAAAAAAAGAGAGAGAAATGAAAAAGTTATGAGAAATGTCACGGCTTTCCAAATCTGTCCTCACTGTACTCCCTTTCAAAATTGTCTTGACTTTATAAACATGTCCTCACTTTAAAAAAATGTCCTTGCTCTCTAAAGAACATTAAATCTCCAAAGATGTCCTAACTTTCTACAAAATGTGCAGTTTTCAGATGTCCTATCAAAGTCTAAAGCTCAGATTAGACCTCACAAAGCCACCGTTCCTCTGTGTTTTCTATTCTCTTCTACTCCGTCCTGTCAGACGGGCTCAGGTCCGAGGTAATAACCCACCAGGCTTCACACCGCTCCGTCGTTTCCATGACGACAGCCAGCCAATTATCACCTCAGATTGCTGTGTTTGAGCGTATTTGAGGAATGCCAGTTAATTTTTTTTCTCCCCTTGTTTCTCAGATAAAGACATCATGTGCCATAAATACTGTACAGCGTGTGAGACAATACAAATACAGACGTGGCTGAAAATATAGGTACCCCTCCACCTCTGTATTAAGTTGAAACTGGCAGAAGTCTATGCTATCCATCATTCTTTATTTCACATTGAATATAACTGAAACTTTGCTTTTGATTTACAACTTAACATGTTATTTTATACAATAAAACAAATGAAAATGGACAAAAAATATTGGTTCCCTTAACTTAATATTTTGTAGCACAGCCTTTGGAGGCAATAACTGCAGTCAAGCGCTTTCTGTAACTCTGAATAAGCTGATAAAGGGTACCAATAACTTCTCCACTGGTAGTTCAGCCTGTTCTTCTAGAGCAAACTGCTCCAGTTCTCTCAGGTTTGATGGCTGCAAGTTTCAGCTCTTTCCACAGATGTTCAATGAGATTTAGATCAGGACTCATAGCAGACCACTTCAGAACGGTCCAACGTTTTCTTCTCATCCACTCTTGGATGCTTTTAGATGTATGTCTGGGGTCATTATCCTGCTGGAAGACAGCAGCAGCTTTCTGACACTGGGCTGTGTGTTTGGCTCCAAAATGCCTTGATAGTCTTCTGATTTTATTGCACTCTGCACAGATTCAAGGCGCCCAGTGCCTGAGGCAGCAAAGCAACCCCAAAACATCACTGAGCCTCCTCCATGTTTCACGGTAGGCACGGTGTTCTTTTCTTTGAAGGCTTCATTTTTTCTTCAGTAAACATAGCGTTGGTGTCATTTACCAAAAACCTCTAATTTTGTTTCATCTGTCCAAAGCACATTCTCCCAGAAGGACTGTAGTCAACATGTATTTTGGCAAAGTCCAGTCTGGCTTTTCTTTGTCTCCTTCTTAGAAGTGGGGTCTTCCTGGGTCTTCTACCATGGTGCCCATTTTCATTCACACAGCGATGGATGGTGTGACTTGAAACTATTGTACCTTCAACTTGAAGATCAGCTTAGATCTGTACTGAAGTTTTCCTTTGTTCTTTCTCGATCATTCGAGCGATCCTTCTGTTCAATCTCAGGCCAATTTTCCTCTTGCAGCCAGAGATGTTGGCTACAGCTCCATGGGCCTTAAACGTCTTGATAATATTGGCAACAGTGGTCACAGGAACATCAGGCTCTTTGGAAATGGTCTTGTCAGCTTTACGTTGACCATGCTTGGCTATTACCTTTTTCCTAATGTCTTCAGACTCTCTAGTTTTCCTTCTGTTTTCCGTGTTCAATGTGATGCACACAGTGGCATCAAACAGCAGAGAGAGTAATTTTCTCTTTTTAAACTGGCTGCATGAGTGATTATAAGATTGAAAACACCTGTGATACTAATTAAAACACAGTAGTCTGCTTACAGTATTACTTCAAATCAATTATTTCTTACCACTTCTAAAGGGTACCAATAATTTCGGCCACGTCTGTAACCCTGAAAGACTTTTTACCCGTCTTCTATATTTTATCTCTGTTTTAGATCAATTCACAGGCTCTTTTCTTCCAGAGAACAATTCGATCTTGAGGTAAACAGTCAAAAACAGCGTTCACATCACAAAGTCATCCACCAGGAATGTGCACTTGTGTGTATGTGATAGGCCGATGCGGCAACTTGCTGGATGACATCAGGTTGCGGCAAAAGTTGAGTCAGGTTCAACTTTTGCTGACCGCTGCGTAAACACACTGTCCCCATTCAAATGAATGGGAGAGCTGATGTCGGTCTGAACGCCCCCTTATCCTTCAAGAAATTGTTCCAACATGTAACTCCCCCTAAAACCACAAACATTGCTGTTTGTTTAAACAAATGAGTTACATGTTAATCAATGAGCTTTAGAGGTGTTGGCGGTGTTTTTGTTTAACTTTGGACAAAGCCAAGCTAGCTGGTTCCACCTGCTTCCAGTATTCATGCTAAGCTACGCTAACCACAGACATGAGATTGATATCCGATCATGACTTTCAGAGGTGGAAGAAGAACTCAGATCTTTCACTTAAGTAAAAGTACCAATACAGTGATGTAAAAATACTCCATTACAAGTAAAAGTCCTGCATGATTACACACTGCTTTTTGTAAGACGTCAAAAGCCAAAAAGGTTGGAAACCACCGGTTTCAACTTTAACGATGTGTTGTATTTTAAAAGCTTGTTATATTATCCATTGTGTCAAATTTTCATCTGAAAAGTAACTAAAGCTGTCAAATAAATGTAGTGGAGTAGAAAGTACAATATTTCCCTCTGAAATGTAGTGGAGTAGAAGTATAAAGTAGCATCACATGGAAATACTCAAGTAAAGTACAAGTACATCTCCCAAAATGTTGAACTTTACAGAAAGAGAAGAATGGGAGCTGTTTTGAAAGCAGAACAGTGTCTAAAATAAAAGAAATAAAGGTCAGGATATAGGTAACAGTAAATAATGTTGCAGCACCTCTGCTGCAGGTTCTTCGCTCTGACTTCATCCTGCAAACAGCTGGCCATCTCCTCTGCCTCTGATTTCCTCCTCCACTAGTCTGGGAGTGTTTTCTGCCTGGAAACTGTTTTTTATGGATGGACGGACCGCCTGTGTTTTTTTTTTTTTTTTCTCTCTCTCTCTCTCTCTCTTTTTCTTTTTTTTTATTTCACAACCTCACTGAACTTGGAAATCAAAATGAACTCACGTCACCCCTGCCTGCTGCCAGATCCTGCTTTTGTCCCAGTTTTCTCTCCTCTTTATGCGTGTGTGTGTGTGTGAGTGTGTCTATGCTTAGTTTACACCTCTCTCTGCAGCACATTGAGCTGATTCACTCTGAGTAACGAAGCTGTTTATCTGGATTGTGCGCGAGCCAGCGAGCGGCCGCCAACAAGGTGTTTTAAGGCGAACCGGTGAGCCGAGGCCGGCTGTCAGTCAAACACAGACACATGAAGCATCACTGGGAGCCGCGTTCCCCGCTGCAGAAACAGCGAGGAATGAAACAAGCTCTTTGTCTGCCTGTATCTCAGAGAGGATGACGTACCACCACAACCCACCTCCACCTTCCTTCCTCCCCTCCCTCCACTGTTTGCTCATGTCACAAAGATGATGATGATGATGATGGTGGTGGTGGCAGCGCGGCTCGACCTCCAGCCTCCAGCTTAAAGGGTTAACATGCAGCCACAACAAAGGAGCCGGTGCTGGGCCGGCGTGTGGAGGATGGGGGGGAGGAGAGGATGGAGGTGGAGAGGAGAGGGGGGCTCCGGCTGCCTCCTAGCCCCGCCCTGGAATTCTTTATTGGAGAGGCTGTTTACAACCTCGACGCATAGGAGTCCCCGGGTTCATCGGCCCGGTGGGGAGGGGGTGAGGAGGAGGAGGAGGAGGAGGAGGAGGGAGGAGAGGTAGTTGGACTCACAAGAGAGCAGAGAGGAAAATGTTACAGGAAGAAGACAATAAGAAAATATGTTGAGGGCCTCCGAGCTGCAGGATCTGAGCTTTTGTTTCTCACGTTGTTCCCTGTCAGTCTCTCCTTGATTCTTTATCTTTATTTCGTTTCTTTTTTGTTTCTCCCTTTGACAGAATTTGATGTGCACAAGTCTTGAGTCGATGCATGCACGTGAAGAGGGAGAAAAAAAAATGCAGGACTGCACCCAAAAAAAAAAAAAAAACCTTGTGGACTTTCCTCTTTTCTTCTGCTGGAGTTCTTTGCTCTGCAGCCAGTGTATGTAGGTTAAAGACAAGGAGCAGGATGACTAATTTTCTTTGTCATGTTTTATAATTCTTTTTAATGATCTTTTTCTCCACACACAGCTGCATCTTTGTCTTTTATCCAGCTGTAGGAACCTCTCTGCCTCCCAAAGAACAAAACCAATGAGTTTCTATTGAATCTAACCAGTGAAAGAAACAATCATTTACAATCTTTTTTACATGTTTTTATATCTCTGACCTCACTTCTTTCGTTCCTTCGTTGTTCAGGACTAGAGCTGCAACAATTAATCGAGCAGCAACAAGTCATTTTTCAAGCAAACATGCCAAATATTCTCTGGTTTTAGCCTCTCAAATGTGATGATTTGCTGCTTTTCTTTGTCATATGTGACTGTGAATTTAAACTCTTTGCCTTTTGGACTGTTGTTCAAATTGAAGATGTAATTTTTTTTTACAATTTAAAGCAAGTGAAAACTGTGTGTCCAAGCTGCAATCTGCATGCATGTTGTTTATAATCTGCACTGGGAAAAAAAATAAAGAAGTCCTACTGTAGTTTACCCAGCTATCACTTCTCTTCCTGCACTCACACACTTCTGTTTACATCTACATTTTACATGAGTCTCATATTTGCTTCACTTGACTGCAGCACTAGACTGTATTTACACAGGCAGAAACTGTCACTGTGCAACCAACAATTCATCTGCTGATTATTTTCTCGATTACAGCACCATCATTAAGTCTCAGGGCCACAGTAACATATCCAGATTGCTTGTTTTGTCTGACATTCAGATTAGTTATTCAGTGTATTCACTGAGGACTAAAGATATTCACATTGAGGAGGCTGAAACCATTAACATTTGGGCAGTTTTGCTTGAAAATGACTTAAATCATAATCAAAATTGATGCAGATTATTTTTCTGTCAATCAACTCATCAATTAATCAACTAATTGTGTCAGCTTTGATAAAAATAAGAGCTAATTCAACTGTCAATTGAATTAGCTCTTATTCAACTCAGTCATATTTTATATATTACATGAGCATTGAAGTTCAAATTCAACCAGAAAAAAACTTGCCTATTCAGGACAGTTAGAGCATAAAACATAAATTATGTTTATGCATACATCTTTGTAAAAATAAGAGCTAGTTCAATTGACAACACATATTTTTATTAAATATTTTATATTCTGTGATATAATAATTTTCCAAAGTTCGCATTTTTCATTCAAACCATAAAAACCTAAATTCTTCAGGACCAGGATACAAAACCAAAACATGTAAAGATAAAAAAAACATCAACATAATTATGTCAGAATACATATTTATATAATTTAGGAGCTAATTCAATTGATGACATATTTTTTTATTATTTTATATTTTGAGCAACCATAATACTCTAATATGATGTAGACTGTTCAAAGTTAGTTTGTTTGTCATTTCAGGCATAAAGAACATTGTTCCTTCATGACCAGGGTACAAAATCCCAACAAAACATACTATATTGACAAAAACATCAATATAATTGTGTTTATGAATACATTTTTATAAGATTAAGAGCTAATTCAATTGACAACACATATTTTATTTCATATTTCATATTTTGTGTTATCATAATATTCCAAAATTCTAATTCATGTCATTCAAACCATTTAAACCTCGATTCTTCAGGACCAGGATACAAAACCCCATCAAAAAACATAAAAACATCAACATAATTATGTCTGAATACAATTCAATGGACGACATATATTTTTATTAATATCTTGTTTCAGACATAAAGCACATTTTTTCATGGTCAACAAAACATCCACATGTAAAGGAAAGAAACATCAAAAACATCAATATAATTGTGTTTGTGAATATTTTTCTGATAAATAACCACATATTTTATTGTATTTCACGTGATCTTTCATTCATTCTGTTAACAGTGCACGTGTCTATACATCATATTGTATGTGCAGTTGTTCAGTACATGCCTCTCTCGCGCGCGCGCGCGTCCTCGCGTGTGTCGCGGTCCCGCCTCGCGCCTGTCTGCTTCCAACCTTTCCCCCAGTTCGAGCGCGCAGCCGGGTTCACCGGGTTTACTCTGACACCGCTGACTCCGCGGCCCCGCCCCCCGACAGCCACGCACCCCGCCTCGGGCCAATCGCGTCGCGCCCACGTCCTGATCACGCACCGCCTCACCTCCCATTGGTCGAAGCTCGCTACACCTTTGCCTGTGATTGGCTGCGTGTTACCACCCGCCAGACTGCTCTGAATTTTGTTTCTGTGTTTTTTTTCTCGCTTTTTCTTTTTTTTCTTTTTTTTTTTTTTTTTTTTTTTTTTTTTGGCTCCACTCAGCTGAAGCCAGTCTGCTGGCAGAGGCTCAGCGCTTATTATTGACTGCTCGCACTCCCGCTACTGTCTCTGCCTCTATTTTGAATTTGTCGCACATTTTTTAACTCTTCCTCATGCTCAGCTTCACGGCGGAGCGCTCCTGTCAGGTGAGTCCGCTTCACGGCCAACAAACCGGCGGTTTAACGGCTGTCCGGCGGCTATTTCATTAAGTTGTTGCTGTTATTATAAACTGAGCCGTTACCTGCATGCTCATACCGACACACGCTGGTCTCAGGTCAGCTGCTGGGGCTCTAACCTGGGCTTCAGGTGAGCTGTTTTTGTCTTATTTTGGCGCTGTCGGCTGGTTTATTTGAGGTCATACTGAACCCAGTGTCTCCTGTGTGTGCGTGTGTGTGTGTGTGTTCACAACAGTTGCATCACTGCAATGCATCGCTCCATCACAAAGTTTAAACATGACACTTTTATCCTAAACTGATCAGGTCGTGTTTATTTTCGTTTAATCCGCACCTGCTTGTTGTGATTGATTAGTTTTGA
This sequence comes from Thunnus albacares, assembly GCF_914725855.1. Taxonomy (NCBI): domain Eukaryota; kingdom Metazoa; phylum Chordata; class Actinopteri; order Scombriformes; family Scombridae; genus Thunnus; species Thunnus albacares. The sequence goes on along the minus strand of NC_058121.1, from coordinate 24,497,592 downwards.
TTGTTAATAAGAGGAATCAGATTCTAGTTGATTGTCTTTGTTGTTGGATCATTACTGGCTGTGAGGTGTGTGTGTGCGTGTGTGTGTGTGTGTGTGTGGGAGGGTTAATTTAACCTTAATATTAGAGCTGCAGCTAATTATGTTTCTCTTTGTTGATGACTTATTTGAGGCGAATCAGAGAGTACGTAGGAAGATAACAGAGTCCTTAAAGTTTAGTATTAAAATATGATAATAATCTGACTGTCAGTCAAAAAAAACATTAATTTCTTTTTAATAGGACACATAAAAGAAAATTATTGTTCATATCTGTGAAGCTGTAACCATAATTTGTTCAATATAGGCTATTCTTGTTATAAGTTAATCATTTGGTTTATAAAATGTCAGTAAATGTCTGTCACAGTTCTCTAAAGCTCACATTTGCATATTCATTTTGCTTTTTTTGTCTGACCAACAGTCCAGAATCTAAAAATATTCAGTTTACTGCCATAGAAATCTAAGAAAAACAGCAAATATTCACATTTGAGAAGCTGGAATCAGACTGCTTTTGCCATTTTTGCTTACAAAAAATGACTCAAATGACCACTCCAGTGCCAAAATCTCTCCTTATTATCAGTCAAAATTTGAATGTCAACATTAAAAAACTGCTTAATTCAGGCTCAGTTTGTTCACAAAAGCTGCATCCCTGAAAAAAACAGCAGCTGAGCACAACAAAGAGACAGCAGAGAAGAACAACACGACAGGACCACAAAGACATGAAAAAAAAAAACAACATATAAAACTGAAAAAAAAATCATAAACACAAAACATGAAATAAAAAAGAAAGAGTGATCAGTCAAGTTTCATTCAATAAATCCCTTTTGGGCTGATTGGTGTGCAGCTGTAAACAGGTGTTACATGATAATAATCATTTAAATAAGAGTAATTAAAGATTGCATTAATTCCTGCGAGAAGTGATGGTGAATAAACGTCTGCATTGTTTCTTGCTGCTGTAATCTGATTATGTGTTGCTGTGTGATGTGTTTATGTGATCCTGCGCGTGGGAAATCACAGTGCTCGAGTGTGTGCAGAACAAGATTGTGTGTGTGTGTGTGTGTGTGTGTGTGTATTAGTGTGTGTTTGTTGCAACAGATTGACTTTGTTTTCTCCAACTATACTTCCTGTTAGGAGCTTCCTCTCTCTCTCTCTCTCTCTCTCTCTCTCTGGGGCGAGTCTGTGCATGTTAATGTGGGAGGAGGAGGGGGCGGGGCTTTTATTTTTTGGGGAGGTTGGGGGGGTGGGGTTGGGGTGTCATATCTGGCACGCCACCTCCCGTCATCTATTCTGGGCGAAGGGGAGGTTCCCCTCGGCTCCCTCAGGTCGAGACTCTGGGTGCACCCGCTGCAGTGGGGCCCCTCTCCCTCTCTCTCTCCCTCTCTCTCTCTCTCTCTCTCTCTTTTTTATCTATCGAGGTCTCTCGCCCCTCTCTCACCCTCCCTCCACCCTTCCTGTACGTGCAGCTGAGCATTCGCCAGATGCCAGCCAACTTTGTCCTTTGTCCCCCCGTCACGTTTATTTATTTGGGTGTAATTTTTATTTCCCACCTCGGTGCAACCTCGCGTTGTTTTTTAGTATCATTCATCATCTTTTCTTTTTTTTTTCTTTCTGACACGCTGGTACGACTCAGAAGACAGGAGGAAGTGGGGAAAACAGTGACATCATTGGTAATTAGATGAGTGTGTGCCTTCGTTCCCAAAGGAAGAAGAAAGAAAGAATAGAAGAAGAAGAAGAACATAGACCAGTGGTTCCCAAAGTGGGTGCTGTGATGACCAACCTCCCTTTAAGGAAGAGCGCCGGGCCGTGAAGTCAATTTGACATAGTGGCCAAACCTTGTAATTACAACTTCTTGGTTCGTCACGTGATGCAAACTGGCTCAGAAAGCATTTTTCCCACACACACAATCATTGGAAAAGGAGCAGCTGTAAAATTGTGAATGCATCTTTTTTTTTTTTTAAAGCGTCAAAACCACCACAAAATCACTTTTTTCAGTTTTCGATAACATTTCAGATTCAGAACCAGAACCAGGTTTACTGCCGAGTAGGTTTTGCACTTTTTTGCACGAGGAATTTGCCTTGGTGTTGTTGTTGTTGTTGTGCATAACAGTCAAAAATATAAACAAAATTAAGTAATCCTAAATAAAAAAGAAAGAAAGAAAGAAAATTACAGCAAAAAATAATTTTTACAGTAAAAAAAAAAAAAGCAATAACAAAATGACTATTAAAAAGCTGACATGACAACTCACTGTTGCCGGTTGTCATAGCAACGCAACACTCAGGAGTTTTGCAGGAGGCATCATTGTCGTGGTTTCACATTCATATTTGTGTCGTGTGTCTCTGCACAGCACTTGTTGACTTTTCATTTGAGTGATCGAGAATGAGCTTTTATTATTTGACTTAATACTGATTTAATATTAAATTATCAAAAGTTATATAGGGGGTTGAGTGGATCGGGGTGCCGTGATAAGGGGTCTATAAGAGTTTGGGAACCACTGGTCACAGTAAACTTCACATATAGGCGAACGAATCCCTGCTGCTGCTGTCAAGTAGGCTATTGCCCCTTTTTTGGGCCGATACTGATATTAGAGAGTTTAAAACATCTGATCTTGATGAGAATTTTCTGTACACAACCCAGAATATAAAAACATTATTTTGATAAGGTTCATTTTAATTCGTTAAACAATTACGACCAAGAAACATGCAAGATGGGACGTTTTACATTTATAAAATTAATAGGGTTGCAACTAACAATGATTTTTATTATTATTAGCTATCAGTTCTAAAAATAAACGTCTCACTACTCTCTGGTGGACAAACTGACGAGTGACACCGCTTTAAAACACGTCTTCGACATTTCTGTACTTCAGTTTCTTGTCATTTATCGGCTGACAAATGCTGATATCGGCTGATTTTTATTGTCTTGAGTGAGAAAAGAAAATCATTTAGATACGTTCAGCAGATTTAGGCTGACCTTTGACCTCCTGTCCTCGTCAGGTCGACTGTACGGACGGATGGCCGGTGGCGATCATGGAGCAGAAGCCGAGCATCGAGTATCACGACCTAGAGGCCGCCGAGGCACTCGTCAGTATGAGCTTCTGGGGTCAAAGGTCGCACAAGCCCCGCCCACTGACCCCCACCTCCGACTCCTGTGACTCCATCCAGCTCCACCCGGAGGGCGGAGACACCAAGGACCTGATCGCTCTGTCCTCGCTGGTAAGAAACCACCCAACAGGTCAAATATCACTAAATATGTAAATAAATGACTGTTGATCATATAATTATAAGCTCATTTACTCCTCTTTATTCTGTTACTTATGCTTAAAATAAACAATATAAATATCTTCTGAAACTAATTTGTAAAACTTTTTAGTGTCTGTCACTTAATTTTTCTTTTTTTTTCCGTTTACTTTTATCATTAAGTGCGTCTCTCCATGTTTTTTTGTTTGTTTCGTAGTTTGTATTTCACTCTGATTTTTACTTTTATTTGATTATTGAAGCACTTTGTAAACTGACTCACTGTTACAGTAATTAAGAGCTAATAGCAGCAATAACATTAGAAACGTATTGATCCTTGTGTCACGTTTGCTTCTGCATACTGGCAAATGGTGACAGTAAAAGTAATGATTAAACTATTAACTATAGCAATATACCAATAATTATAATAATTTTCATTTCTAATCAATTTAAGTAAATCTGGCGAAGAAAAATGTACGACTACCAATAATACCATAATTTATAGTATAAAATGATGAATATCAGATAATAAAATACAAGTATAACAATTAGGGCTGCAATTTATGATTATTTACTTTATTGATTCATTGGTTTATTTGTTTATTTTCTTGATTAATCATGTGGTCTATTAGATAATAATAATAATAATAACTTTATTTGTGTGGCACCTTTCATGCAAAGATGGAGCCCAAAATGCTTAACAAAACAAGATCAGATGAAAATAAACAACATCAATAAGTTATTAAAAGATAAAATAAGCAATAAGTGAGAGAAAAACAAACAAAAACAGTTTGATCACAATACAATAAAACATTAACAATGCTACCAGTAAAAGTAAAATTAGAGGCCAAATTAAAAAGATCGGTCTTTAATGTCTTTGAGGGAGTTTGCTGTTTTAAGGTCTGAAGGGAGACGGTTCACAGTTTAGGACCATAAACACAGAAAGCAGCTTCACCACATTTCTTGTTGGACATTTGAGGAACTAAAGAACAGCGGCTGAAAATCTGAGAGTTCTTATTGGGACATAAAATGAAAGTCAGTCGCTGACATATGAAGTTGCAGGTTATGAAGCTTTGTAGATAAAAGGACTTTAAAATCAATTCTAATAGATCCAGATGTGCAGTGATGTGAGCAGAACCATAATGTGATCTGTGTTTTCTGTATTAGTCTAATATCCTGCTGCGTTCTGAATTAACTGTAATTTTCTTAAAGACTTTTTAGGGAGACCAGTAAAAACAGAGCTGCAATAATCTGAGTGGCTTGTAATAAAAGTGTGTATCAACATGTCAGCATCGTTCTGTTGAGTTAAAAACAGTTTAATTGTTCCTCACATGAAAAAAAATGTTTTTGCGACGTTGTTAAAATGGATAATAAAATTAAGATCAGAGTCTAAAATCACTCCCAGATCTGTAACTTGTGTTTTAATTTGCTTGGACACACCTCAAAATAGTGAAAAATCACAATTTCTCAGAGCCTGATGTGACATTAATTGATTTTCAACCAATTGTTTCAGCTCTAATGAGGTTAATTAACTATTAAATTACCTTTCTCACCATTAAAACAATAATTGTACCAATAAAAAGTTTGATTACGATCTTTGTCATTTCCTCCATCAGTGTATGACTCCACCTCACAGTCCGAGCTTCGCCGAGGCCTCCACCACCGCTGTCCTCACCACCACCTGCGCTCTTAGCCCCGCCTCCAGACCACTCTTACCCCGCCCTGGTCTCGCCGTCGGCCCCGCCCTCCTCAGTGACTCCCACACCGGCCTCCCCCGACCCTCCTGCTCCGTCACGTCAGAGACCTCAGCACTTCCACCTCACACAGAGTCGTCCTCTGTGGCGCCGCCCGGCAGAGCGATGGCCACCAGCGTCATCCGCCACACGGCCGACAGCCTCACCATTCCTACTCCGCCTCCCCCCGCCGCCCAGTCGACAGAAACCTCCACGCCGCCACAGCCGGGAATTCCAGAGACACTTCCAGAGAGCGGGCAGCAGAAGGACGGACCACACTCGTGTCCTCACAGCCTCACATCCTCTCCGCCATCCTCGGCGTCTCCTCCTCACTCCTCCCCGCTGTCTTCCTCCTCCTCCTCTTCCTCTCCGGTCTCCAGCTCCCCGGTCCTGTGCCAGGTTTTCCCGGTGAGCAGCCGGACGGGGATGATCTCCGCCTTCGTCCAGGCTCCGGTTCAGGTGCAGACTCAGGGGGGGCCCAAGCCCATCCTGCCCCAGTCTCCTTCCAGCTTCGCCCAGCCTCTGCTGGTGGGCTCCGCCGTGCCGCAAGGGACAGTGATGTTCGTGGTTCCTCAGCCACCCGTGTCCCAGACGCCACAGGGCCCGCAGACTGTCATGACCCTGGGCAACACCAAGCTCCTCCCCTTGGCCCCGGCTCCGGTTTACATGCCGTCCGGAGCGAGCGGCGGCGCCTCGCAGGCCGACTTCTCCCGCAGACGAAACTACGTCTGCAACTTCCCCGGCTGCAAGAAGACGTACTTCAAGAGTTCACACCTGAAGGCTCACCTGCGCACACACACAGGTAGGAGTCAAACACATCATTCAAAACTCTCCAGAGGTCTTATGTCTTCTATTTTCCTCAATAACAAAACTTTATTTACACATTTCATACAAAAATATGCAGCACAGTGAGCTTCACAAAAGATGAAAAACACAGATGCAAAATAAAAACATACAGCAGCAGAAATGATTTCTGTTTTAAGAGACAAAAGAGAGATTTGAAACAAAAATAAAACAGGAAATAAATTACAATTAAAACAGTGGATGAGCAGCAGGTAAAATCTCAGAACACCGTTGACTATAAACGGAAACTTAAATATGATTACAACTGCAATGATAAGTCGGTTAATCAATTTTGATAGTCAGTTATCAAGCACAAATGCCAGTCATGTTCTGGTTTCCAGTTTCTCAAATGTGAAGATTTGTTTTTCTCTGTTTTCTCATTACGACGAGAGGAAAAAAAAGATTGTTTGATTGTGATTTGCAGTTGAAACAAGATAGAAAACTGTTGCTGACTTGTAGAATAAAAATAAATTTTAGTTCTCAGGATGAATTCACTTTTATATTTAATACAAAATTGATATTTATCTGATGTAACTGAATCTTAGGGGGTTAAATTAATTATCAAATAATACCATACATAAGGTGCTTTATTGCATACAACTGTATTCTGACTGTTGCCTTCAGAACATAAATAGATTAACTTATCAGAGTTAAGTTGTTAACATCAGTTTGTGCAGGTGTTCATGATATAAACAGTTCATGAACTCCAGTTTGATTCTGTTCAGGAACTCGGTCGGCCGTCTCCTTTGCAGGGAAAAGCCAACAACAGTCCTTCCTCGTGCACATGATCCTGTTTTGATTCAGAGTGCAGAGAGGAGGGGCTGCTCACAGACGGGTCCGTTGTCACTGTGTTTGTGAGAGAGAGCGAGAGAGCGGGGCAAAGAGGGGCCGAGCGAATCAATGCACTGCACGCAGCTCTACGATAAAACAAGATTTTACCCTTTTTAAATAGTAAAAAAAATAGAAAATCAATATGTGGCAGTCAGTGTTGATCTTGTGGTGAGCCGCCACAAATAAATGAACGTATGGGAAACCCTGTCAGGAATCCAATCGAAACTAATTAAAGCAGGATTTTTCTCAATCAAAATCCGATCAAACAGTGAAATCAGTGCCAATATCCAATATCTGTATCCTCTGTATCTATATTTGGCTTTTGGACTGTTGGTCAGACAGAACAAGGCACCTGAAGTCGTCACCTGGCACCATTTTCTGACGTTTTATCAACTAAACATTTCATTAAAATAATCAATATAGAAACGTGATTTATTCTTTGTGACTTTGGAGAATCGTCCTGTTAACTAACACTTCGTCTTCTCTCTTCTCTCCAGGTGAAAAGCCGTTCAGCTGCCACTGGGAGGGCTGCGACAAAAAGTTTGCCCGCTCCGATGAGCTTTCCCGCCACCGCCGCACTCACACCGGAGAGAAGAAATTCGTCTGCAACGTGTGCGACCGGCGCTTCATGCGCAGCGACCACTTAACTAAACACACCCGGCGGCACATGACAACCAAGAGGACGTCCTCGTGGCCCACCGAATCCTGTGACCTCAACAAAGTGGCCCTGCCGAAGGGCCAAAACAGAGGCTCCGTGCTTCCTGTCGGCGTGTTGGTCCCCGCAGCCAACTAACAGACTCAGTCAGGAGCCCACAGGGCCAGCTCAGGACCCCGGGGAGGGGAGAGGACGGCCGCCGGCCAGACACTCACAGGCTGAACGAGATTGGTTGTTTCAATCAGCTCCAGCAGCCACATCAGGAGGCTCTTTTCTATTCTACAAATCACATTCAGCTGCTGAACACAGTTTCAGCTCCGGCTACGTTTACAGAAAGACCTCAGAACAAGGTCGTTAAAACAAACGTATTAAGAAATTCTGGTTAAGATGGCCGTCTTAAACATATGTCAAACATGTAACTGTGGCATGGAAACCAACGACAGCGCTCACTGTCTGACTCTTTATCTGTTTCTACTGTATCTGTATTTATTTGTATTTTGCCAACTTCCATCTGGACTCAGAGCGTCTGGAGGTTTCTCTCACTGGTCTTCACAACATTAAAAGTTAATATAATATTACAGTTTACACCAGCGCCCCCCTGAGCCTGAAATACTCAGTACACGCCAGAAAATGAAGATGTTACGTGTGAAAAATATAGACACAACTTTACAAATGTAAGATTTTTACTCTTAGTGAAGCTAAATTGTAAAGTTTGGTAAAGTTGATGTTTTTAATCAGCCTCCTTTCAGTGGCCATTTTAGGACATCTGAGACTGGGGCTGCCAACTTCCTGTAATGGAAATATGAAACGCGGGGGGAGGGGTGGAGGCCCTATGACCTCAGACTAAGGAGCGCCGACTACTGTGGACTTATAACAAATATATGATTATTGCATAATGCTCAATTTGTCCAAAACGACGGGTCTCACACCTGCATTACCCTTCAGTAGTCGACTTATCTAAATATATATCATAAAAATGGTTGTGAGAAGTCTTATCCAGGGTCCGCACAAATATTTATTCAAATCCTTTCCCAGCAGAGAAAAGCAGTAGAATTACAGAATATGGTGACACATTTACAAACAAATATCATGCTTACCTTGTCTAATTTTCCAAAATAGTCCACACAACAAAGAACAAAGCGTGTTCCTTATCAGCTCGATACCGAACATATCTTTAAGTTTCCAATCACAGGATTGTATTTTTACAGGATGGTTGGCAACCCTCAGACTCTCAGACTCAGCTTGTCAGACTAAGCTGGACTTTGACCAGAATGCTCAAGTTAGCATATTAGCATGCTAACGTTGTTAACATGTTGTAAAGTGTTGATGGAGGCTCACAGTCAAGATACTAACAGGCTGATATTTAGTAAACAAAAACATGCTAATGTGCCAACATTAATATGTTAATATGTGTATGATTAGTATGCTAGCATGCTAATGTTAGCATGTAGCTTGGAAGTCATTTTTGGAGCTATCTGTCATGAGTTGAGATGTAAGATAAGTGGGAAAAGTCAAAGGATCAAATTCATCCTCTGGAAAACATGAATGTCTTAAAACAAATTCATGGCGATACATCCAACAGTTATTTCATTCTGGGTAAAAAAATTTCTGACATACCAAACACGCTACAAGCTACATTAGCATCCGGAGAAATATTTCTAATGAGGGTTTTTTTAAAAACTGTCCTTATTCAAAACTAAACTGGTAGAGCTTGCTAACTAGCTTGGAGAGCTTTATAATAATAATAACTATTAATTTAATGAAATGAGAAACAATCCTGAGAACAAAATGTCAGAATTTAATGGCTCAGTTCGGTTAGCTCGCCAGCTATAGTTGTTCATCAACTATCCCTGTGAGTATTAACTGCATCACCAAGCGTCTAGAACAAAATACCAGCCACAGTTATTCAAATTATTAAGATTTAAGTGTTTGTTTAACACCTGCAATTATCTGAGTTGAGATATTCTGAGTTAAAGTCGTGTAGACGTAGCCGGAGCAGCTTGCAGAGGACAGAGCGAGTTTCCCGCCCTGCTCAGGACATTTTATTCTCAACAACCACAAACTCACCGGAGGAGGAAGAAGAAGAAGAGGAGGAGGAGGAGGAGGACAGGAAGGCGACAGGCTGCTATTCATCCACGGACAGAAACCAACAAAAACCTGACATTGCACTAGATTTTTTTAATCTTGCTTGTTTTTGTACTCTCTCTCCGTGTATAATCATGTTTACTTCATGTGTATATGTCACGTTTAGCAAATGTATGCACTCTTTTTATTTTTTTTGCCAAAGCCTCTGTATCGTGCTTCTATTATTAGCCTACTTCTGTTTGTCTGTGACTGTAAATATTGTACATATATTGATATCTATATGAATGTTACGTGTATTCCAATCTGCATTTATTGACAGTACGAGTTATTGATATTTTAAAAATGTCAGTGGACAGTATTCCTCACTGTGATACTACCTACTATCTTTGCTTTACACATTATTATTATTATTTAATAAACATTTGTTGAGGAAAAAGTGCTGTTTTTGATAGCTTGATTTGGCCCATAGTGTAGCCAGTAAGAAAATACCTCATGTTATTAAATGTTATTCTTAATAATAACGGCTTATATCGGAATAATCCCATTTCTGAACATTTGCCTGTAAGCGATGGTGAAGAGTATGGCTTTTATAATAAAAATTTACCACGAAAACAAGCTAATTTGCAGTTTGTTCTTCTTCATTGTGCTCCACTTCGCCAAGTGATATTTTTAACGCTTGGAAATTCTAGATCAAGCTAATTCTAGATCATTTTATTGTCAGAAATCTAATCAGTTGAGTTAAAGGAATAGTTTAACATTTTAAGAAGTACGCTTGTTGAGATGTTCAAATGGATGTCAGGCCAACATCTAAATATCTGTGTTATGTAAAATAATAAATGGCCAAAAATATACAGTAACAATGTGACTCGTACTAGAGTCGTTCGGATACCAACACCAGTATCGGAAATGCCTCCGATACTGCCTAAAATGCTGGATCGGTTATCGGCGAGTACGTGAGTCTATGCACCAATCCAATACCACTTAATTTATTAATAAACTTTAAAGTAGTTTTGCAACCGAAAGCTGCACCGTGCAGCTGCTGGCAACTACTGTTCAAGAGTGGCGAAGAAGAATTGATCTCTGGTAAATAGTGTAACGTTAGCTGTTAGAAAAATATCAGCATAATATTTTACACTGGAAAGTCCCACCAGTAAAAAGGCAACGTGTACAATGTGTAAGGCTTTAGTTTGGAGGGGCAGAGCCAGTGTTTCCAATTTCAACACCAGCAATCTTATAAAGCATTTGAAGATGAATCACATGAAAGATCGCAATCATATCATATCGGATCAGTACTTAGTATCAGCCGATATGCAGATACAGATATCGAAATTGGTATTAGGAAGGAAAAATGGCATCGGAACTAACTCATATAGCACTTAAGTGACCAGAAAGATGGAAACCTGTAATGTAAATAATAATAAATACAACTTCACCGAAAAGAAACCACAACTTTAGTTTGTATGTTGATTTAGTTTTATGATGTTTTGTGAGGCTGGATTTTGTGCTTTCAATGTTCCCAACTGAAAAATTCTTTTTTGCAGTTCTGTCACATCACAACAAATATGCTGCATTGTTGCACTGGCGTCCGTATTTGACAGATCCACATTTTCGTACAAAGCAATTGAACAAATAGAAGAAAAAAAAGGAAGAACTCAGCAGGAATATCAAATCAGAATAACATAGACTCCACTCACACTCACACACACACACATTTGATATGAGTTGTTCATTTTGTTGTAGCTGCTCTGGTGCTGCCCTTTTGTGAGAATAACGTGTATGTTCATCAACAGCCATATTGATGAAAATGTTATATTACTGTAGAAAACATGTACAGTTTGGAATGCTACAAGATAACTCTTAATTGAAAAATCAGCTATATATTACAAATCTTTTACTTTCATTGGCTAAATTTCATATTTTAAAAGCAAATCTTACAGGTAAAGAGCTGAACTTCTTGGTTTACACAAAGGAGGTCAAACACGACATTGATTCAATTTGATTTCCCACTAATCAGGAGGTTTTCAGAGTCGGAGGCTCCAAACAGTTTCAGTGGAGGCTCAGTGAAAGGAAGTGAAAAAATATTTTATTATCAATTACATCAGTTATGAAAAGGAGATCATGTAGAATAGCCTAAATGTGTGTGATTTGGTTAAAGAGGTAGGTCAGAGATACAGTAGTTTGGGGAATTTTACTGTTTTTTTCCCTCATTCCCAGAATCAAACTAATAAATTCCTTCGGCCAGACTTCTTTAATGTATTTAGTGTAGTCTGATGTTATGTCAAACAGTAATATTAGACTATCTTGGCTCAATTGTTGAGTGTTTACAGTTTCAAATAGCAATCATGATCCCACAGGCATTCAGGAATTGATCGAAGCTACGCCAGTAAACTAAGGAGGGGGAGGAGTCGCCTTTTCCCAAGCTTTGTCTGATGGGAGGCCCACAGTCTCAGACTTTGAAAACCAAAGGCTGTAAAAAAATATATAAATGCCTGTTTTGTTTTTTTGTTTAAAATCTTTATATGAACTGTAACTCCTCTTAGCTCAGAGTTTGTATCTGTTTTACTTTTCTTCTGCAAACCGTAAGAATATTTTAATATTCTGTGTATGATCGTGGAAGAGGAAATGTGAAAGAGGGCAAATGTTAGTCTTTCTAGAGGCTGTATTTTCAATATTTCCCCGTGCCAGTCCTCCAATGTGGGAATGTCCAGAGATCCTGTGTTGAAGAATCACTTTCCTTGTTGTGTACAACAATATCCTGATCAGTGTAGCATCATGTCTATGTTTAGTACTGTCCACGTCAGCTGCTAGTATACACTGAATAGTAATATGGATTATTTCGTCCTTCACTTCTCTCCAAAAGTTCTGGATCTTTGGACATTTCTAAAACATATGGATGTAGATACCAACCAGCCTCTGTGTTACATTTCATACATAGAGTTTAAAAATACCCCGCCTCTCCGTCAGTGTAGCAGTTAAGAATATTAGGAGTATTTCTTCTTATCATCTGTCTGTTGCTCTACATCCCTCTGCCATTGTTTTCTGATGGGCTCCATACAATGACCCTGTTCAAGGTTTTATAAACATGGAAAACCACTTTCAAATATATATAAACGGTTCAGTATAACACCTAACAATATAATCAATACCTGTAATCACCTATAATCAGTACAGTATTTCCATGTGATGCTACTTTATGCTTCCACTCCACTACATTTCAGAGGGAAATATTGTACTTTCTACTCCACTACATTTATTTGACAGCTTTAGTTGCTTTTCAGATGAAGATTTGACACAATGGATAATATAACAAGCTTTTAAAATACAACACATTGTTAAAGATGAAACCAGTGGTTTCCAACCTTTTTGGCTTTTGACTTCTTACAAAAAGCAGTGTGTAGTCGGGGTCACATTTCACATGTCTATGAGTTGTTAACAGCTCCACCAAATAGTGATTTTTCCCTCTAAACTTCTCACATGGTTTCATTTCAATAAATGTTCAAATGATCTAATATTTCACCAAAAATCAAAGATTAGAGAAAAAGTCCAGAAACTGAAAACAGATTTGTGTATTAGGACTTTGTTTTTTCCTCTTTCCTCTCCCATTAATCATTTCACGACCCCTCAGATTTATCTGACGACCCTTTGGAGGGGCCCGACCCCTAGGTTGGGAACCACTGGACTAAACTTTTCCTTGTAATGGAGTATTTTTACATTGCCGTATTGGTACTTTTACTTAAGTAAATGAGGACTTAGTAGAAAATATAGTACAACATAACAAAGCACAGTCTCAAGCTTGACTATAGAGTTGTAAATAAGTTTCAAATGTGGGATTTATTAGAGGACTTTCACAGTTAAATGAATGTTGCGCAAGTTTTTCTTGTCAGTCAGTGACTCGAGTAAGTCATGACCTTTATGAAAACACTCCCAGAGGTCAGTTCTATTTAGAAATAGCTCGATTTTCAGTGCTAATGCAGCAGTTTCCTCGGGTGTTTCTTTGTTTATTTAGGTCATAGTTATAACGTGACCGTAAAAAAGGCGGGTAACTCTGCTGTGCGGTTAGAAAACGGGGTTAATTCCGTTTTCTAGGCTGCTTTGCTTTATATAAACACATACATCGTCCCGTATATGAAGTTTCTGCTCGACGACAACGAGCTTGTTACGTGTTGTGTTATACAACGGCTCTCTCTCTCCCCGCACCACCCCGGTAACAACGTTAAACCAATCCTGAGGCAGCGCTGAGGGGGTGTGACCAATGAGAGCGGCCGACGTTGAGCCGGGAATGTGAGGAGGGAGCGTCATTGGCTAACGACTCACCCGCCCACTTGCCTTACTGACCGACTTTCAGCAGCAGCCAAAGAAAATGAATGAAAAAACAAAAACAGACTCGACTGGAGGCGGTGTAACCTTAGCAACAGTGACGTCATGTGGCAGGAAGCGGTACTGCAGCTACATAAAACTGTCAAATACATATTAGTGTTTAAAACAACACAGAAATACATGCAGTATTATTACATATTTATAAAACTAATATTTCCGTAATATGTTAGCACACATACATATGTTTTAATGAGAGAAACAGATATTTGATCAAAATATATCCGCATGTAAGTACACAGATCCTTTCCTCGTCGAGCACAAACTTCATATACGGGACGATATGTGTGCTTATATATAGCAAAGCAGCCTTGAAACCTTACGGTCAGGTTATAGCTATGACCCAAATTCACAAAGAAACAACCGAGGAAACTGCTGCATTAGCACTGAAAATCAAGTTATTTCTAAAAAAAACTGACTTCTGTGAGTGTTTTCATAGAGCTCATGATTTACTAGAGTCCTGTACACTGAGTGACAAGAAAAACCTGTGTAACATTCATTTAACCGTAAAAATCCTGTAATAAACCCCAGATTTGAAACTTATTTTCAACTCTATGGTCATGCTTGAGACTATACTTCGCTATATTGTACTGTATGTTCTAATAAGTACTTCTTTACTTCAGTAGAAGTACCAATACAGCAATATAAAAATACTCCATTACAAGTCCTGCATGTAAAAAGTACATAAGTGTTATGAGCTTGATGTAGTTAAAGTATTGCAGTAAAAGTAGTGGTTTGGTCCCTCTGACTGATATATTATTATATATGACATCATTAGATTATTAATACTGAAGCATCAGTGTTAGAGCAGCATGTTACTGTTGTAGCTGCTGGAGGTGGAGCTAGTTTCAACTACTTTATATACAGTTAGCTAGTTTAGTCCAGTGGTTCCCAACCTAGGGGTCAGGCCCCTCCAAAGGGTCACCAGATAAATCTTAGGGGTTGTGAGATGATTAATTAATTGATTGTGTGTAGCTTTGTATTTTGTATTATGTGTCTGGTGTGTTTTGAGCTTTGTACTGTTTTGTTATTGTGCTGTTATATGTTTTAATTGTGACCTCCCTAAGGGGCTGCAGATGAAAATTAGCTATACGATAACTCTGGTATAGTACATCAAATATTAACATTTATGTTTAACACTGCACGTGGTCCCAATAAATACATAATAAATAAATAAATAAATGAGAGAGGAAACAAGAAAAAACAAAGTTCTGATACACAAATCTGTTTTCAGTTTCTGGACTTTTTCTCTAATCTTTGATTTTTGGTGAAATATTGGATCATTTGAACATTTATTGAAATGAAACCATGTGTGAGTTTAGAGGGAGAAATCACTATTTGGTGGAGCTGTTAACAACTCATAGACATCTGAAATGTGACCCCGACTACACACTGCTTTTTGTAAGAAGTCAAAAGCCAAAAAGGTTGGAAACCACTGGTTTCATCTTTAACAATGTGTTGTATTTTAAAAGCTTGTTATATTATCCATTGTGTCAAATCTTCATCTGAAAAGTAACTAAAGCTGTCAAATAAATGTAGTGGAGTAGAAAGTACAATATTTCCCTCTGAAATGTAGTGGAGTGGAGGTATAAAGTAGAAGCAAATGGAAATACTCAAGTAAAGTACAAGTACTTCAAAATTGTACTTAAGTACAGTACTTATAGAGTAAATGAACTTAGTTACTTTCCACCACTGTTTGTGCTTATTTGAGTGAAAGAAGCTCATCCGGCCGTTAGGTGGCGTCTGACTGCTGACGTATGTTTACAGCCTCTGTCGTTGACTCCCCGGGCAGCCAATCAGAGCTCTCGCTTCGGCAACAACCTGGAAATAGTTGCTATGCGAGTTTTGCCGGCAGGGGAGAAAAATCCCTCTAATAACCTCCGACATTAGAAGTGAAAATGAAGCTTAAACTTGTGCTTCTGAGACTGAAACCTGAACTAATGAAAGGTACAACACATATCAGTTCATCAGAGACACAAACACACAAGAATTCAGTCTTTAAATCAGTGTTTAACGTGTCAAAGTGACAACTGACAGAATGGAAAATCACCGGGATGTGCTCCTTTTGTTGTCTGATACTTTGGGCACTTTTTTACGTTAAAACTGATCATGTCAGCTCTGGTTCTCTTATTCAAAAATGCAAATAACATTTCGAAATGCAGAGTTTGAATAGGTGATGTGTGAAATGATTTTGGCGCTAAATTGTGAAGGTGACAACGCCTTTGGATGACTAAACAACAACAAAAAAGCGCGGCAGCGGGAAACAAACTATACACTATGAACGGGAAACAAACACTGAACACCGTTAGACACATTATGCGACTTTATAAAAACGTTAAGACAAACAGATTAACGTCAGACGCGTTGAAACACTGAAAAAAGCAAAATATTGATAAGACGTTTACAGTTCATACACATATCCAGTCCAGTTTAAAGGAATATAGGGTTAAAAAGTGTGTAAAACCGAATTAATGTGGTCTGTATAGTTAGTAATTATTAATTATTCCGACCACTCATGTATATATAAAAGTGTCACTCATCTACAGTGATTTAAATGCAAATTAAACA
The DNA here is from genome assembly GCF_914725855.1 of Thunnus albacares. Lineage (NCBI taxonomy): Eukaryota > Metazoa > Chordata > Actinopteri > Scombriformes > Scombridae > Thunnus > Thunnus albacares. The sequence continues at coordinate 24,481,237 of NC_058121.1, read as the reverse complement.
AGTTTTAACATTAAGTGTCATATCACGGATGTCAGTTCTAAGTTTGGCGAAATTAACATTATTTTTAACGTCATGACACTGTTTCCTAACCATAGTTTAATCGTTTTAAAGTGAATAATTTATGTTTTCTTTGTCTAAATTTGAAAGGTTGCATAAAGCTCATTTTAATAGTTTTGTAACATCGGTTTCGGGCAGTTTTGTAACCCTGCACAGACAAAGCCGTTTGAATTTCCCGCAGCAATTTGGGTGTCACGTGAATGCGGCTCGTGACCTGATTGGTTCCGTCGCTGCGTCGGTTTAAAGAGCCAGCACGAGCTGCGTTTCTATTGGTTCACTGTATTCTAGCGCCAAGATTTCAATAAAAAGGCGAGCGGACAAGAAAAAGCGCTTCAGTCTCTGTTCTGTTTCTGTCTGCTGCCAGTTGGTTTAGATCCTCTAGTTTCTTTTTTTACTTCTACTTTTAACTTCTTAACTTATATTTTTATTTATTCTGTCCGTCTAAACTTGAGGAAATCAAAATGCTTTCTGCTCGCTCTCCACTTTCCGTCAAGAATGAGAACAAACTCAGCAGCGAGATCAACAACATGTCGCTGGACAAAGAAAACACGGTGAGACCAAACTGACCGAAACACTCATGTTTGACGTTTGATGTTAAAACGTTAAACGGCGGATTTAAGCGAATATTCAGGTTGTTTGTAAGTTAAAACTCTCGGAAGTCGTTTCTCGACCAACTCAGTCCCGCAGCTCGTTGATCCAGATTTAATCAGGGTTTCCTTTGGCTGCTGTGATCAACTAAAACGTATTAATGAAGGACTGAAACTAGTTATTGATCACTAATATCTTCTCTTTGACCTTTCAGCCTCCCAGCCTGAACAACACCCGCATCTTGGCGTCCAAAACCGCGCGTAAAATCTTCGACGATGCTACGGTAAGTGAGTCAGAATCTGCTGAAAGCTTCAAGATTTGAAGCTGACTTGTTAAACACGCTGTCTGTGTTTGTGTTAAACTAAATGATGGACAGTTTGTGGTGTTTTTCTGTGTCCATGTGGCGCCTAAAATGCCGGTTCTGGCGCCAACATAGACAACAATCAGCTGTCACTACCGGTACCACTATTACTGTTCAACCACGCACTGCAGCTGATATTTACATGTTAAACTGTCTCAATGTTGATAAATGCTGCAGGAATTATAGTTATTTCTTTCACAAATGTGTGAAAGCTTTTTCTTTGCTTGCAACCAAATGTCAGAATTGTCCAAATTGTGTATTAACACTGCAAAGATTTAGAGTTTTATAATCTTTATCTAAGAGAAAATACACGTGCGGTGGAAATAAATAAATATATATATGTGTATATATATAGGTAGATAGATAGTTATTTATTTTATTTATTTTTTTAACATTTTGATCTACAAGATTCTCCATTAGAGATAACTTAACTGCCTTGATGGGCAAATTCCTAGATCTCACTGTTTTTCTGTTTTGTTTTGTTTTGTTTTGTTTTTTTAAAGACTATAATTAACCAGATAAATAGATGGATAGTGGAGTGTGAATATATCATCGAGTACTAACTGGCAAATTGTCATGTTTGAGAAGCTGGAACAAGAGAATCAATTAAACCTTGCAGCCCTAAATTGTGTTTTCTTGTTTATTTGACCTCAGACAGTTTGTAGTTTTGTAGTTTACGTTCTTGTGTCTTTTTTTTTTTTTCTCCCAGCCCAAAGCCGTGAAGAAGAGCAGCAGCAGTGAGGAAGAGCCGCTGCTGAAGGAAAACCCTCGTCGCTTCGTCATCTTCCCCATCCAGTACCATGACATCTGGCAGATGTACAAGAAGGCCGAGGCCTCTTTCTGGACCGCAGAGGAGGTAAACATGAACGCCAGCCACTCAGGCATCACAGCTTGTAGTTGGTATAAAACAGTTTTTATAGCCAGCAGCTGTTGCATGATGGGATATTGATGTCATGTGTTTGTTCAGGTGGATCTGTCGAAGGACCTGCAGCACTGGGAGTCTCTGAAGGATGAGGAGAGGTACTTCATCTCTCATGTGTTGGCTTTCTTCGCCGCCAGCGACGGCATCGTCAACGAGAACCTGGTGAGCACCTCCGACTCACTACTGTCCATAAACATGTCACCAGGACTGATTATTGATCCATTTTTACTGTTTGCCTGTTTTCTCATCTTGTTCTTGTCCTCTGTGACCACCAGGTGGAGCGCTTCACCCAGGAAGTGCAGGTGACAGAGGCCAGATGTTTCTATGGTTTCCAGATCGCCATGGAGAACATCCACTCAGAGATGTACAGCCTCCTCATCGACACCTACATCAAGGACGCCAAAGAGAGGTGAGCTGCTGTAGTCTGACGGTGTGTTTGCTGACCTGTTGTGTGATGGTGTGTTTGCTGAATTGTTGTGTGACGGTGTGTTTACTGACCCTCAGAGAATACCTCTTCAACGCCGTGGAGACTCTGCCGTGTGTGAAGAAGAAGGCCGACTGGGCCATCAACTGGATCGGCAACAAGAGCGCCAACTACGGTAAACAAGTTCACTGAGACTCCACATGTAGTTCATGTTCCTGGATGATCAGGTCTGATATTGATCACAAATCGGGTATTGATCATCACTGTTGTTCCTCCACTCCAGGAGAGCGTGTGGTGGCCTTCGCTGCCGTGGAGGGAATCTTCTTCTCTGGTTCCTTCGCTGCCATCTTCTGGCTGAAGAAGAGAGGCCTGATGCCTGGCCTGACCTTCTCCAACGAGCTCATCAGCAGAGACGAGGTGAGTCTTCCACAGGAAGCTGACAAACATGACACGTCGCCTCGATGCTGTTAAAGCGTGCGGTGGTCTGACTGTGTGTGTTGCTGCTTTCAGGGTCTGCACTGCGACTTCGCCTGTCTGATGTTCAAACATCTGCTGAACAAACCATCCGCAGAAACCGTCACCAGCATCATCAGGAACGCCGTGGAGATCGAACAGGTGGGTCAGCGGCGACACGAGCACATGAACGTGATGATGTCAGCATGTCTGTCTGGTCTTTCGCTCACATCCTTCAACTCTTTGTGTTCAGGAGTTCCTGACAGAGGCTCTGCCGGTGAAGCTGATCGGGATGAACTGTGAGCTGATGAAGCAGTACATCGAGTTTGTAGCCGACAGACTGATGCTGGAGCTCGGCTTCTCAAAGGTAACAACGTCTAACAAAGTCCCAAACAAAGACTTTAACTGGACTGTAGAGCTGCAACGATTAGTCAGTTAAATAATGATAAATATTTAGATTATGTCACAAATTCTCACATTTAAGAAGCTGATGTCCACAAATTTGGTGTTTGTAACTTAAAATGACGACTAATATTGTTATTAATTAATTTTCTATATATTAACTGACAGAAAATAAAGGAACAAAGACTCTTCGGTGTTAAAGCAAAAGTTTGACATTATGGAAAATACACTTATAGCTGCAATCAGTCAATTAATCAATTAAAATTAGTTGTCAACGCAGTCAACTGTCACCTCCTATATGACCTGTCCTCTGACAGTAAACTGAATATCTTTAAGTCGGAGACAAAACACGTCTGTGATGATGAGCAGCGCAGGGGTACGGACCTCAGCCAGTGATGGGGGCTGAGTGCTGCTGCAGACGCTCTGATCAGAGGACGAGTGGTTCACTGACAGACGAGCAGCAGCACGAAACAGACGCCTGTCTGAGCAGAACGTCATCACACACTTTCTCAATCATTAAAGCTGGTTTAAGATAAGAAAAAAACACAAACTGCCACAGAACATTGTGTCTTACTTTGTTTTTTTAAATAACAATCCTTCAGATAAGACAAATCCAAGAAGTAAAAATCACTTCAGTTAAACGGCTCACAACCTTTAAACCATAAACTGTGTCACAACCTAAAAATGAAATTCTGATGGAAGAAAATTATATGAAACTTCTGTGATTATATAGATTTTTATATAATGATTTAACAACTTCAAAGTAGCTTGAATCAAATAATTGTTGGTATGTTTTTCCTGTTTCCTGATATTCAGGACATGAATTGGCCCAAAAATTGACAGCCTCCACGTTGAGTAAATTTTCATTTCCCTCAGGGAGATTTACAATCTGTATAGCAATACAGCATCTTCTGTCCTTAGACCCTTGACATAAGGAATAACTCCCTTTTTTAAAATAAATAAATAAAAACCTGAATGAAAAATGGAAGAAACCTCAGGAAGAGCAACAGCAGACAGACAGGAAATAGATCTTGTGTGAACAGAATAAAACAAGAAAGCAAAATTACAGAAATGCAGCCTGAACAAACAGGATAAATCTGTATTTTACCTCCATGTTTTTCAGCCTTCAGTCAAACCTAACAAAGAACACTAAACTCTTGTGTCTCTGTAGATCTACCGGGTGGAGAACCCCTTCGACTTCATGGAGAACATCTCTCTGGAGGGAAAGACCAACTTCTTTGAGAAGCGTGTGGGCGAGTACCAGAGGATGGGCGTGATGTCCGGCCCCACAGACAACACCTTCAGGCTGGACGCAGACTTCTGAGGACCGAGGTGGACGGACCAACACTCAGACATACATTTCAGTCAGAAGTTGATTCTTGAGACTTTGACTCGTCGGTGCTGCTCCTCCTGAGAGGAGCGTTGACTCTGAACTGTCACTATTGTAAAGGACTAAGGACCTATTTTATGCATCTCAGGATGCTGGCTGTTCGCTTACAGGTGGTTAAGTTAATAAATGAGCTTTTCAGCCAGTCAGAATACAGATAAGGGCACTGCAGCCCAGAGATCTGTCCAAACTAATCAGACGTATTGATTTATCTGGATAACTGCTGTTAACAGATAACTGTAACGTTTGGATCAGAACTCTGGTTTTATTTTTGTTTTCTTTTGTATGTAAACTAACTTTGTAGAGTTTTGTTTTATAAAATCTATCTACTTATGTAATATGGTGTTTTTTAGTTTAAATTTGTACAGAATGGTTTAGTGTTTTTTGTAATAAAGTCACATTTACTGTGTTTGTGGAGGCCTCGGTTCAGTTTATTACAGCTTGTTAACTTGTTTTAACACAGCTGAGAAGATATGACATTTTGGGAAATACGTTTATTTTGTTTCTTGAGGTTTCTGCTCCCGACTAAGAAGTAGTCCAACATGCAACCAAACATAAAACTACAACTTGTCATTTTTACATTTGTTGTACAGATTAAGCAAATGAGATATAACATGTCAATGAGTGAGCTTTAGAGGTGTTGGCAGGTGGATTTTGTCTTTTGGACCAGCTGTTTCCAGTAATGATTATTATCATTAATAATTAATTTTCTTGATTAATTGATTAGGGGTGTGTGTGTGGCCTATAAAAGTTCACAATTTTCCAAGTCTTAAAACAACAGTCAGGAGCCCAAATAAACATTGAAACCTGTTTTTCTTGCTGTAATCATTCCTCCTGTTCATACTGACCATCAGAAGATTCCTTCATAATGCAAACACAAAGAGGGAATTTGATGCTAAAAGACTGTAAATAGTCAGTATGAACAGGAGGAATGATTACAGTGAGGAAAACCTTTCAGTGTTCATATGGACACCTGACTTGTTTTAAGACAGACTTGAAAAGTTGTGAACTTGTCCTTTTTTAAATATATGAACTTTTCATGTTAAAAATCCTGCTGACTTGTTTTTGGGAGATAAAGATAAAACAAGTCATGAGTTGCTGTAAACTAGGTCATGGTCAATTAATCATTATTGGACTCATAAGACTGGAAACTGAAACTTAACTGAATCAACGCTCAGACTACCAGGAGCGGACAGCTACGTCATCATGCCGGAGCAGACTACGTGCATGACCCTGCGTATTAACAGTAAAAACAGGAGTTAACTAATGTTACGTAGAGGCGGTGTAAAATATCTTTAGGTGATTTGAAAAAAAAAACACATTTATATCCCTTGGACCCGTAATGTTTATCAAGTTTTCACCCTCCCTTGTCTCATCCTTGTAACCGCCATCCTTGCTGACGTCAGATGAGGAAGTAAATAAAACAAAGTAGCCACGGATCTCTGTTACTCTGCTGCAGTATGTCCATTTCAAACCCGAAACAAACGTTTTTAAACCCGGTGAGATGCCTTCTGTTTATATCTTACACACAGTCAATTGTTTGCACTCATTTTCATTGTTGTCATGACCGTTAAATTGGTAATTTATCGATGATATGACAGCGGGAAGGCTAGCTAGCATCTCAGCTAAGCGCTCGACATTCGTTGCATCAGTTGCACAAAATAATGAATATTTAACGTGAAAGTTTCTTATATAACACGACTTAAGTAGTTGTATCTATTAAGTAGGATTTCCTGGTAAATTCAACATACACCACACCGACTATATAACTTTATTTCGGCTAAGTTTGCTACTTTAATACGCTATTTAGTGGACGAATAATAGAGGAGGACTCTTAATTACACGTAATTTATTTGTATATGATCCTAATCTGGTGTATTTCACGTAGGCCGAATGTAAGAAGGGTTCCTATTAGTTTGTGAACCGTCTAAGATTTAGTTATTTTGCGGATCAGTATCTCATAGACACGCAGGGAATTTAAAATAGCTCTAATTTCTTATGGAGTTTAGTTCTGTTTAATCTTTTTGGTGCCATGTTGAGAATTGAATTCCTGTCAGACTTCACTTTAAAATGAAACAGTTAACATATGAAACAGTAAACTGCTCTTTAAAACGTTGTATCGTCTTTTCTGACTACAATGATCAAATCAAAATGGTCGAAGGAAAAATTGTACCTAAGCACAATACTTGAGTATATGTGCTTTGTTACTTACTACTAATTTCCTCTCAGCTGTAAAATAACTGATAACTACAGCAGCTCTCAGATATAAACGTAGAGAACAAAGCTGGATTAAAACGAGGGCGACTGTTCCAGATGTTCAGGAGTTAAACAGAAAATCAAGTTTGGCCTTTAAAGAAACAGCTGCTTTATCACCTGATCCTGAAGCTCTTCTTCTTCTTTTAGAGTTATTTATATATTGATTTAACCAAGATACATGATCTCTCCCACAAGACAAAGCAGTAACACAGATATCACAGTTAAAGCTTTAAGGTCTTTTAATTATCTATTAATTATTTGTTTTTTAAAGCAAAACAATTAACATGTTCTAGCTTTACACATGTGAATATTCACTGATTCTTTTCTCTTTCTTCTATGACAGTAATTAAACATCTGAAAAAAAGATGTTAAAATAAATCAATAATGATGATAATAAACGTTATTTTATATCACCTTTCATACACAAAATGCAACTCCAAGTGCTTAACAACTTCTTCAAAGGAAAGAGCAGACAGTTTAACAGTTAAAATATGAAAATACATTTATCAACTTGGACATTTTTCACAGTTTACTGACGTTTTATTGATCAAAAGATTAACCGATAATGAAAATAATTCTTAGAAATAATCCTTTGTTACATTTTACTAAATAAAATTGTGCTTAATCAAGTAAGAACTAATTAATTACTGACTGATCACTAACTAATATATTCACAGTGCACGGGGGTCAACAGCTCATTTTTGCCACCTAAAAGTTTAATACAGCTCCAGTAACACGATGCAGGTTTATTTACTTGTATTGGTAAGAAGGTAATAAGGGAAATATTAACCTTTGGGGGAAAAAACAGTAGAAGTATAAAGTGACATCCGTGTTCAGCATCTCAGTAAATGTAACTGAAGCTTCCTGCTGTTGGTTTTATCTCTCAGGAGTCCAGATATGATTTTAAACTGTTTTCAGAGCTGCGTCTCGTTAAACAGTAATTTTTATTGTTGATTTAAAAAGCTTTAAAATGTTTCTCCTGAATCTTCTTGGATCTCAGCAGATGTTTCCAGCTGTTCAGTTTTGTCTCAATCACTGAAAAGTTAACTTAACTTTCCGGACTTCCTCCACAGGCGATCCCCTTCGCCGGGACGATCCTGGGCGGTCTGTTGCCGGGGGAGATGGTTCTCGTTCAGGGCTCTGTGCCGCCTAAAGCTGACAGGTGTGAACTCACAACACAAAACCATAAAAACACACCTCTCCTTCCTGCCTGTCGCTCCGTCAGCGCTCTGCTTCAGTAGCTCACCTGCTGCCCTCTGCGCTGTCTCGCAGGTTCCAGCTAGATTTCACGTGCGGCAGCAGCGTGACGCCGAGGGCCGACGTGGCTTTTCACTTCAACCCGAGGTTCAACAAGAAGAGCATCGTCTGCAACACGCTGGAGAAGGAGCGCTGGGGCAAAGAGGAGATCCTGTACGAGATGCCCTTCGCTGCCGGGGCCACGTTCGAACTCATCATCCTCGTCCTCAAGGACACGTTCAAGGTGAGAGACGAGCAGCTGCAGGAACAACATGGCTGACTCATCTGGTATGAAGAGTCTCACATGTGATCAGAGAAGAAAAACCTTGATGACATCAGCCTGTTTGTTTGCTGTGTTTACAAACATTACTGATGTAAACAAACATTGACAGAATCTGAAAACATTAAAGAAATCCACTGATTTTACAGTTAAACATCAGTTTACTATTCGTTGGGGTCAGTAATAGTCAAATCAGATAAGTTGTGTTTTGTTATTGACACTTAAAATCTGACTGTTCTCACCTGTTTACCACGACGGAATATTACGTTTCTAATATGAATTATTCTTAAAATATTACCACTTTTTTCATAGTTACATCTTTAGTCTTAAAATGAACTTTTTTCTTGAAATATTATGACGGTCTTCTCGTAATATTTACAATTTATATTCTCATATTACAGCTCTTTTCCCAAAAAATTATGTTCATAATATTACAAAGTTTTTCTCACAATATTAAAACTTAACCAGGTTTTTTTCTTGAAATATCACGTTTTTCTCAAAACGTTTCAACTTTAAATTTTCCGTCCATGTTTTTTTTCAAGCAGATGCACCAGGACACATTTAGATTTACTGATGTATTTACGTTAGATGTACGAGATTTTTAATTGGTTTTATTAATGGAGTGGCGCTGAGGTAATGATCGATGTTGTTAATACAGCGAAAAACTTGCTGAGTGTATTTTATTATTATTTTCATTAATGTGCTGTGTCATTCTTGCCTCGTCATATCCGCCATCTTGACCCCCCCCCCCCCCCCCCAATCCATCCCCAGAGGGACCACAGAGGAAATAAGCCTGCGGGCTTTATTGTGTTATCCTGACTTTTCCTTTTATATCAGCACTCAACGCCACAGCAGAGCTGTAAAATTAAATTGTCAAATAAAATCAATCAAATAAGTCGGGAATACTGACTTGGAACTACCGACTTGCAGTGGATTGTAGCATAATGAAAGACGTCCAGTTGCATTATGGGAAATGTAGGATCCAGTTTTTTTGGGAATTTGACTCAAACTAGAGAATGAAGTCAGGTTATCTGATCCAATAATTAACAACAATAAAATAATAATAAACTAAATCACTGGAGTTCTCTTTAAAGCTCTTTTGTTTACATTTGTATCACAGATTCTTCCTTCAGTGTTGCTGTCGTGTGGTGACAACGAGCAGCTTTTTAACTGGAACTAATCAGATCGTTGTGTGTTTGTCGGGCTGCAGGTGGCTGTGAACGGAGCTCACATGCTGGAGTATAAACACAGACTGGACCTGGAGCGGGTCGACACTCTGCTCATTTCTGGGAAGGTCAAAGTGGACGCGATCGGCATCCTCCCGAGCTCTGTGAGTCCCTGAAACTAGACTGGCACACAACAACCGCTCATCTTCACAAAGGCTGTGTGATTATTTAATAAGAAACTGTCTGTGAAAGTTTGAGTTGAAATTGATGAAGGTGAACGAGATGTTTTGTTTTGTCTTTTAGAGTTCGGTTTCTCCTGCAGCCAGTTTGACTCACCAGGACTCAGAGCTGAATGTAAGAAACTCTTTATTCACTGCAGAAACTATCAGTTAGAGCTGCAAGAAATTATTTTCATTATCGATTAATCGTTTTGTCTGTAAAATGTCAAATGAGTTAAAAAAACGCCCGTTATAATTTCTTAGAGCTCAAGACGACGTCTTCAAATGTCTTGTTTTGTCCGACAAACAGTCCAAAACAAAAATGTAATTAAATAATAGTTGCCAATTAATATTCTGTCGATTGACTAATTGATGACTAATTATTGCAGCTCTTCAATCAGCTACACTTTTATAGAGCTGCAACTAACGATTATTTTTATTATTATTGAAGTTTTTTTGTCTATAAAATGTCAGAAAATAGTGAGAAATGTATGTTATAATATCTTAAAGGCCACAATGTCGTCTTCAAATGTCTCGTTTTGTCTGATTAAAGATCTAAAATATTCACTCATGTAGGACAAAGAAAAGCTTCAAATCATCATATTTAAGAAGCTGAAAGCAGCTAATCTGTTGAATATTTGTGGTTGTGGAGTTTGCAGAAAATGTTTCACCGTTTCTTTTACTTAACTTTTATTAATATAGAAAATAAGAGAATATAACAGAAATATCACAGTAGAAACTGTAAAGTAACAAATAAACATTTAGTTAGCATCACTAACTCATTTTGGAAGAATGTAGAGCTCCATCGGTCGATCACCAAAAACATCATCTGTAACTACTTTTAATAATAGATTAGGTTTGAGTAATTTTTTGCAACGCAAGAAAACCAATAAGTGTACGGCTGCACCTAACAATTATTTTTTATTATCGATTAATCTGTCGATGATTTTCCTCAGTTAATCAATTAGTTTTTTAAAATGTCAGAAAATGGTGAAAAATGTCGAACAACGTTTCCCGATATGACGTTTCCTCAAATGTCTTGTTTTGATATTCAGTTTACTGTCAGAAAAGATGAAAGAAACCAGAAAACATTCATATTTAAGAAGCTGGAATTTGTTTTAATATTTGACATCTTAAAAGTGTCATCAGGACACAAAACATAGAGATGAAAATGTAAATAACTAAAGATTATTTTAATTATCAATTAATCAATTAGTCCTTTGGTCCATAAAATGTCAGAAAATGGTGTAAAATGACTAATAGTTGCAGCTCTTTTATTTTGGAAGAATGTTTTATTTAATGTGAGTTTAAACAGGTTTTTGTTTGTTCTTCTTTCAGACGATAACGTCCTCGTCAGGCGACATGGTGAGTTTTACTGTTGTGTGATTTTTACACAACTCTGAGGCTGTGATGCTCTGTCTTATTGTTCCTTCTTGAACTAATCTGGAGATAAACACACATCCTGTTTGGTAAATTCTTGTTGCTGCTTTAAAAAACCTTGTTTCCTTCCTCTGTATCAGTTCTTTTAAAGGTGCTACATGAGTAAAACTAAACAAGTATCGGCAGGAAAATAAAGGCAGAAGTCAACGTTTTAATTTCTGATAGTGAAGAAGAGAATTCAGTCAAACAGTTTTTGGGGATTTTCATGTTTTCAGATCAGTTGAAGAAGATCTTTAAGATCTAAACACACGATACTTGTTAGTGAATCAGCTCATTGTCGGGTCCAAACATGAGATTTGATGACAAGAAGAAAAACAAAGAAAATAGCCTGAATGATCCTTTAAGTGAGGTTGTTTGAAATGAGGGAAAGTAAATATGATGTCAGAGGAACATGTATGTTCAAAAAACAATTAGTGAGGACAAATGCACAACTTCACTGTATCACAACAAAGGGAGTTAATCTACACAACAACTGTAGTGAAGAAATGAAAACATGTAGAACATTAAATAACAAATCTTTAAAAATAACATTGAACAGATATAGAACGAATGAACAAAGAGGTGGAATAATATAACGTGGTAGAGAATGTCTTTTTGACATTGTTTCTATGCAAGTTATATTTATTCCCACTCGCTTACTGAAAGTTTGCTGTTATTTTTGTTTTTTGTTTTGTTTTGTTTCGCTGCCTATATTTTATTTTGTTATTTTAACATGTTCGATATAAGAAATAATCTAATCTATAAAAAAAAATAATCTAAAAGTGTCTGTGATGTTGTGATTGATGAAGTCTTTTTTGGTGTGTTTTTGGCAGAGTGTTCCCTTCAGAGGTGAGCTGGTTAAAGGTCTGAGCAACAGACGCAACATCACCATCAAAGGACAGACCAATCAGAATGCAGCGAGGTAACCTACAGCTTTTATAAAACAAGATTAAAACCCAGGTAGACATTTATACATACAGGTGTTATAAATCTAAATGTTCTCTAATCTTTCGAAGACACCTGAATATTTTAAGATGATAAAAGTTTTCTGTCGTGTTTCAGTTTCGGTGTGAACCTGCGAGTGTCCGGCGGCAGCGACATCGCTCTTCATCTGAACCCACGTCTGAAGAAACGCGTCTTCATCAGAAACTCCTTCCTGTCTGGCTGCTGGGGCCCCGAGGAGACGCAGCTGGAGAGCAGCTTCCCCTTCGCTGCGGGACAGTACTTCGAGGTTTTTTCTGAATGTTTTTCACCTAAATTTAAAATTCCTTTAAATGTCGTCATGAACAGGCAGAACAGTTTTATACAAACAGAATCAGACATCCTAATAAACATTAAAACAGGTTTCGGTGTTCATACTGACCATTTAAATATCTCTTCTTCATGTGCTTCCAATATAAGTGATGGGGGACAAAATCCACAGTCCTCCCTCTGCACAAAAATGTAATTAAAGGTTTATCTGTTTTAAGACGTAAACTAGTAAACCTCCTCTTAAAATCAAACATGTCTTCCTGCAGTTTCAATACAAAATCATCCACTTCCTACATAAAGTCCAGGACTCTAGCTAATTCTAACAGGGAGGTTTCCTTCTTGAGATAATAAACACTTTCCATTTATTACATTTGTGCAGCTAAAGGCACAAAGACAGCACATCTCACTCACTCGTCTATATATGTAAACTTTATTATAGTTATAATAATGATGATGTTGTGTTTTTGTGTCCAGATGATCATCCTGTGTGACTCTCAGCAGTTCAGAGTGGCCGTTAACGGGTTCCACCAGCTGGACTACAAACACCGGGTCCAGGACCTGAGCTGCATCACCCAGCTGGAGGTGGTGGGAGACGTCACGCTGCAGGATGTCAAGCTGCTCTGACCTCTGACCTCTGACCCCCCCCGCCCCCCCCCTCCCCACTGACTGCATGACCCCTGCATCTTTTTACATGTATTAATATACAGTATTTATAAAAGTGTGAGGAAATGCTTGACGTCACATTATTAACCGTCGCCAAAGTCAATAACATTTAACAAAATCTGTCGAAGAAAGTGTTTTATTTTTTATTGACTGTAAAGTTTGAGTTCATAATGTGAGTTTTTATCACAAGAAGATCTCAAACCTGAAGCCGGAGTTGAAGTATTGTAAAATCAAGTGAAATTTTGAAATGTCTCGACGAGCTCGAACCAAGAAAACACATCGAACTGCTAACTGATCTCCTGTCTGCGCATCTTTAATCACTCCTTTTAACATGCTGTGTGAAGATGTTAATAAAACTGAATGTTGGGATGTGACCAGATCAAATAAACTAACCTACAGGAGCTGGTGTGGCGTCTTCTCTCTTCCTCCAGATGTCTGATCAAGTGACTCTTCTTCTTCTTCTTCTTCTGTTGAAATCTTCACTGTGGACACACAGACAGTTTAGTGAAAAGTGAACAGAATAGCTGAGCTAGGGATTTACATTTGTTTGAAATCAAAATACGATTTATATATCTATCTGCGTTCCTAAATGTGTATCACAATCAAAGCAAAGCACAGTATTGTATGGAGCCAATAAAGCAAATAAAATGCTAATGAATTTACTGTATATGAATATATATAAGTGGATATCAATAAGAATATGTTTAGTAATGTTTGTGTGAAAGAATACTGTTAGTTATACTTCTCTGATTTTAATATCATTCAGTGGTTTTGTCTGTAAGTGTCTCATCTGTTTTCATGTTTTCTGATGAAGGTTCCCAATAAAATCCTAAAATATACATATACACCTACACACATATCTATCTAAACCAGAAGAAATCAACATTTTCTAGACACTCAGTTTATGGTTTATCGTTCATTTGTTGGAATATTTTCATGATAGTGGTTATAATTTTTTGACAGGACGTTTTCAGTGATGAGCAGAAAAAAAACGCAGCGTCCTGATTGTGTTTATGAGACGCACGAGCCGTTACGTACAGTTGATGGGTGTGTAACAGTTAAACTGTGGGAGATCGCAAAGATATTTTTAGACATTTTTATCATAAATTCCCCTCGCAGTAGGCGGCAGCACCCTCCGACTTCTCGTTAAAAACAGGTTTGATAACAAATGAACAAATGAAAAATGTGTTGTTTCTAATAATTAGTGCAATAGATAAGTGAAAACACATTAATAATACTCTTACACATTTTACCAAAACGAAAATGAGCTTTTTTTAATACCTTAAAGCAGGAATTAGCAGATACAGAAGTGATTTCTGTATAAACATATTTTCACGGATTCAGGAGGAAAATTGTCGATTTACTGTAGAGGAGAGAAAACTATTGAGCTACTCGTGTATGTGTTTAGATAAAGTAATTATTGCTTTAAATAAAATGCTTCTCTCATCTGAGTTTTCTTCGTTTTATTCCGGTGCCAGAACTCAAAGTGTGCATTAGGTTGTAGAAACGTTGCGTTCTGTTATTAATTATTAATGACAGTTTGGCACAAAAAGCTCCAAAAGGCACAGAACGTTCAGTGAGGCATTTTTCAATATTCAGGAGTCACCAAGTCAAATCTCCTCAGTTTTTTTACCTTCTAGACTCAAGTCAAGTCAAGTCTCACAGAAGTCTCAGGTTTCCAGCTGAAGATCAGCTTTCTGATATGATCCAGAAGAAAGAAGCGAGTGAAAAAATGAGCTATCAGTAATCAGATTCACATTTATTGTATTCTCAAAACGGACTTAAGTTACTTGTTTGATGTGATGAGGAAAATAAAACCTCGATTGATCCTCTGTGTGTGAAACGTGGCGCACATAAAAGCCAGTTTTCGATCCATTTGAGCGAAGGAAGGCTGAAATAAAACACACTTATGGAGAAATAAGAAAAGATCCTGTCAGATCCCCTGTGTCCACAAGATAAATTACATTTGTTTAAACGTGGATATTTTTTCTTTGCATGTTCTCTCATTCAAACTCCAAAACACACACCGGCATGCGCAGCGCATGCGCACAGGTGGTGCGCGGACTGAGAATTTGATGACGAGTGCCGCGGCCATTAGTCCAATGACATCACCTCTCTCTCTCTCTGTGATTGTCTTTGATGTGTGTTCTAGAAGACACGCGCTTTGATCTCTGTTTTCATCTCAATTTAAAAGTGGCGCATCAAAGCCACAGAAACTTGGGTATACAGCTGGAATCCGGTATAAATTCACTTTTCAGCCGTCACAGGTGATTCTGAGACCACACCCTACGCACACAGTGAGGATCTTAACACTCCAGAGACCCAACAAACAGAAAGTTTCAAACAAGTTTATTGAGCATCATACAAAACACCAGAAAGATGTCTGTGTCCACAATGAGCTCCTCCGGATCCCAGAACACGTTCATGGTTACGTCGGAGGCTCTTCTTCCTGTGGTCAACAGATTTTTTGACCAAATATCGCCGGCAGAGTGGATCCTGTTGGCTGCAGGCATTAAACACCCGGCCACAGAGGCCACTCTTGTCAACATGCTTGTTGAAATTGTCCAAGCACTGTCAGCGGCAGTGCTGAGAGTTGTGGTGCCCGTTTTTCAGGAGCACCTTTCAAACACCACGTCTCCAGTTGAACTGGAGACATACAACACTCACCTGGGAGACGCCCTCTCCCAGTGTTTCTCAACTGCTCTTGACGTCCCACAAGTAAGAAGTCAGAGCATCCTGGAACTCTCTACACTAATTGAAAAAGAAGTGTCTGAGAGGATCAGGTCTGTTTTATCCACCGCCGCCAACAGCACCTGCTGGCCATCAGAGCCGGCCGTGTACGTGCCCCCCACCATGTCCAACAGCAGGAACCTTCATCGCATGGTGAGTCATGCTTTCACTTGTCTCAAAGGACTCTTATGTAGGATGAACTCCCAGTGTTTGGGACTGCCGTGTTTGCGCCCAAAAGACATTAAGGTGGAGAGATGTCAATCCATTCAGAGTATCAACTCTGACATCAGCGTCCCCTCAGTGACCAAAGCAGTGAGTGACATCCTAGAAAAATGGTCCAGTGAGACAGTGAGCCACACAGAAGAGGCTGAAACTGCTCTCGTGCCACTCAGTGACTCTCTGGAGGCTCATGATGCAGCGTCTGAGATCGTCACAATGATCAGTGAAGACCTGCAGCATCCTGTCTTCGGAGATATTACTTGTTGCAGTGAGAGAAGCTCATCCAGACCTCGTTATAACATCAGACTCGCCCTCGATAAGGTGAGGGACTTTTTTGCCGGACAGGTCATACCGTCAGAAGACGCCATACAAGTCCTGCATAAACACACCTTTTTTAAGATTGCCAGAAATCAGTTCCAGACCACATTGGAAGAACTGAAGAGTGCGTTTCAGTGCAATGACACAGACTTTGTCGTTAGTCTGAAACAGGATTCAAGCAGGTCTCTGCTGAGAATCATGGAGGAAGTCGAGGAGGTGACCTTGCCTGGGGCTATTCCAGAGTCTCCCAGGCCTGAGTCTAGACCCACCAGCAGAACTACAATGACCAGCTTCGGAGATCTGTCATCTCCTCCGTTAGACTTTGACACCATCAAAAACGATGTCGACGACTTGTTTAATAAATCAGACCTGCAAACTGCAACATGTACCAGCAACAAACTGGAAAACGCTGCGCTCGCTAAAGAGATCAGGAAGTTTTCAAGAGAACTGACGGATAAAATGTACCATCACCTTATGAATGGCCAGATGTATCAGATCCCCATCCTGCCAATGGGAAGAAGTCTCTCTGACTCTGTCATCTCAGAGCGCAGGTTCAAAATAGGCACCACTCACCCCAACTTTTCTCCTGAAGTCCTGTATGCAATGACAGAGGGCGCAGTGGGAAAGTTCTGTCAGCTGATGCTCCACTGGCTGGAGAAAGAGCCGTCAGTGAAAACAAGTTACGATGAGAAAGTGTGCGGTGCATTTGCTGAGATCGATGACCTGATAACAAGATCACTGACCCCAACAGAAGAAGACAACATCAGGCCAGAGTCCCCTGAAGCCCCGACTTCACAAGAAGTGATCTTCGTCGGGCCAGAGTCCCCTGAAACCCCGACTTCACAAGAAGTGATCTTCGTCGGGCCAGAGTCCCCTGAAACCCCGACTTCACAAGATGTGATCTTCGTCTGGCCAGAGTCCCCTGAAACCCTGACTTCACAAGAAGTGATCTTCGTCGGGCCAGAGTCCCCTGAAACCCTGACTTCACAAGAAGTGATCTTCGTTGGGCCAGAGTCCCCTGACACCAGCAAGACGCTGACTACAACACCCTCTACAACATATGAGGAATTAACTCCAAGTGACTTCTGCTTCAGCGATGACGTCTGTGACCACTTGAATGTCCGGCTACATGTTGATAGTCGGACTTTGGCTTCCCAGAAAATACCTCAGCGAGAGACAACACCCGATTTAGTCTGGGAGGAAACAAAGGGATTCTATATTGGCACTGCGGCGTCTTCCTCCACTCTGGCGCCACTTTCCAGTAAGGGTCTCTCATTGTCATCAAGAGACAGGCTGACCAGCAACCTTGTCGGGGGTCTGGTCACGAGGCTGATTGGCCGAATGCCGTGGAAAGCCAAGAAAGATTTGCAGACTGATGATATCAAAGCCATCATCAACCGTGTCTCACAAAAAGCTCAAGAAGAGGGCATCATCATGGTTCCTTCCATCACAAAAGCCAAGGATGTCAAGAAGATCAACAAGGCGGTGATCAAAGACCTTCTTCAGCAATATGACTCTCCAAAACAGTTGGTGGAGGCGGCGATGGCAACCGATGATCCGTCTTTCGCCTGTGCTGTTGTGAAATATCTAAACATCAATCTGAACACGCTCGTAGACCCGCCTCCTAAGAACTCCAAGGTGGCCAGGTTCTTTACAGCCGTGGGCAAGGCGTTAGCCAAGCCCTTCAGGCTGTGCTTCATGGACACCAGCGATGACTAAAACTAAATCCCAACTAAAACAAAACCTAACCCCCTAATCTCAACTAAAGCCTAACCACTCTAATCCCAACTAAAACCTGAAACCCAATCCCAACTAGAACCTAACCCCCCTAATCCCAACTAAAACGTAACCCCTCTAAACCCAGCTAAAGATTAGTGGGATGAATGTAGCTAATAGACCTTTGTCACAGCGGGTATTTTGACATATAACAGCAGCGTCTGTGTTCCAGGTAGATGTGTCAGTGAGCCGCATGTAACTGGAGTACAGCTCCGCTTGTGTTTCACCAGTCAAAATGTCCGCTGTGAGAAACGTCATGGGCAGCACGGTGGCCCCTCCGCCTGTTGCATGGATTTTCCCCAGGTCTAATTCTAACTAAATCCTAACTAAAACAAAACCTAACCCCAGTAATCCCGACTGAGACCTAATCCTGCTAATCCCAACTAAAATCGAACCCCTCTAATCCCAATTTAAATCTAACCGCTCGAATCCCAACTAAAACCTAAGCCCGGGTCTAATCTTAACTAAAACGGAATCCTAGCTAAAACAAAACCTACCATCCTAATCCCAACTAAAACCTAAACCCCCAACTAAAAGCTAAAACCTAACCCCCAATCCAAAACACAACAACCAAAAATTCCAAAACAAAAATAAAAAATCTAATCAAATGTTTGTTTATGTTGTATATCTTTGCTGTCAGACATCAACAAAGTTATAAAAACTGAACTGAAAGGTAGATTTGTGAAATAAAAACAAACTAAAAACTACTGAGTGAAATAAAAATAATGTTGACTAAAATACCATTGTTCATACCTGAAAACCTCAGTCCTAATATTCTGCATTCGACACAGTGGATCATGGGATTCTTGTGGAAAGGCTAAGAAACTGGTCTGTCTGGCCGGTTGTCCAGTGTTTGAATCCTTCCTACATAATCAAGATTTCTAAAAGGGAAAAAACATTTTAAAACATGAAATTCATAAAATAAATTACTAAATAAATTAAATAAAAGCCATAATACATTAAAGTAAAAGCTGTCTCTTTCTTAATGTACTCAAGTGTCTTTATGTACATGTAAAGAGTTGTTGGTGTGTGTAATCATTCCTCCTGTCTGTCCATACTGGCCAGTATGGAGACCTAAAGTGTTCAAAATTATATTTAAGGCAAAATATTCTGTATATTATCACCATAAAACTGTGAAATAATCCAAATCCCGCTTATGTGACTGACAGCTGTTGCTTTATGAAATAAAAACAAACTAAAAACTACTGAGTGAAATTAAAATAATGTTGATGTTGCACCCATGAATTACACTGGACTCAGGATGAACATATATATTTTTAAAAAGAGCGATGGTTTTATTCTGAAAGAATAAAAGAAAAACAAACAGTGATTTTGCTGGTCTTCAGTAGTTTTACTCTATGTGTAACTGCCAACTCATCTAGCTAAGAAAAATATACAGTATGTGGCAACAATCACACTATTGTATTCCAATAAACATAAAATGGGCTTATAATAAAGTATTAGAAATGACAAATTCTAATATATCAAAAGGTATTAAAACTCATTCATTGACCTTCAATTCTTATGATTGTTAGTATATTTTATAGAAAACAATATATGAACCCAAAGATTACAATCAATTCAATGGTATTACAAATTAAGCTCTTTTCTATAGGTTTACTAACTACTAAAATCACACAATCTACCATGTATTTTAGCTATATTTATAATGAAGCTTGATTCTGCACTCTATTTACATCCTATTAGCTCGTGCGTGAATGTTTACCGTTGCTATGGCAACAAGTGACAACTGACGTTAGCGTATGTTAGTTTAGCTCAAACGTTCGACAAACAATAACCCGTTAAATTACAATTCAATATATTTAAACAAAACCAACAACAGCTACCAAAAGTTATAGTCCTTACAATTTTAGCTAATGTGTTTTCACAGGTTAGATTGTCAAAATTAGAGAAATAACAGCTTCAATCCCTGAGGAGCAACGTTAGCTTTAGTGACGGTTGCATCCACTCCAAGTTACCTTACGTTACAGTTCCCTCAAACAATATAACGAAGCACAATACAAACTATATAAACAAATTATCTATTAAGGGTAGACTACTGATAAAATCTGAAGGTGCTTAGATCATATTTACTCACCTGAAAGAATAAATGAAAACAAATGGTGATTTTGCTGGTCTTCAGTAGCTTTACTCTATGTGTAACTGTGTGTAACTGCCAACTGAAGAACGCAGCGCAAACCCACAGCTTATATACACACAGTTGCTCTCGTGCCTTTACTCAAATCAGTGACGCATTAAATTGATCAATTTCATACACATAGAATAATATTACTATTGTAATACACGTAAAATACACGTAAATACCCTATGTGTCACATTGACTTAAAATATAGTATTCATAGTGTTCATACGTCAAAACCTCAGTCCTAATGCTCTGCATTCGACACAGTAGATCATGGGATTCTTCTCGAAAGGCTAAGAAACTGGCCTGTTTGGCATGGTTGTCCAGTGGTTTGAATCCTACCTGCGTAGACGAGATTTCATTGTCACACTTCCACTCCAGCAGACACAAAGTAGAGTGCGGCGTCTCGCAGGGCTCCATCCTGGGTCCTCTTCTTTTCAGCCTATATATGCTCCCCCTTCCCCCGTTTAGTATTTTATTTTTGCTTTGGCTCAATTTTCACAAGTTTCACTATGCAAAGAGACCAATTTGTCAAATTATTACCTTTTAAACACACACAATACTATCTTTGCATACAAAGCACGATACCTATGTGAGAATGCTGTTTATTGACTTTAGTTTAGCTTTCAACACAACATCATTCCCTTCAAACTGATCACCAAACTCAGTGACCTCAGCATCAGTACCTCCATCTGTAACTGGATACTGGACTTCTTAACCAAAAGACCCCAGACCCAGGTTCTCTGAAGATTTTGTCAAGAATAACCTTTATAGAACATTTCCTAAAGGTTCTCTGAAGGTTATTTTTGTGTAACCTTCAGAGAATGTTCCCTGAAGGTTGCCTGGGTTTTTAAAAAAAAACAAAAAAAACCCCTCAGAGAATCTTAAGGGAAAGTTCCCTATAAGTTCTCTGAAGGTTATTTTTGTGTAACCTTCAGATAACTTTTAGTGAACTTATTAGACTATTAGAAATTAGTTATATGAAAAAATATTAAAAGCTGAACATTCAGCTGCTTTTGCATCAACAGTTTTGCTGCATTTTAAGCTGCAAAAACACTGGAGTGTTGTTATAAGTGTTTAAATTTGTTCAAGTAGTTTTTTGTATCGTAACTTTATTACCTCCTCACTTTGTGCAACAGTTTTGTCTCAATACACTTTATATTTACTGTTCATGTCGGTCTTTATTGTACTCCATTGTGTGTAAAAGATGCTCTTAGTGTTTACAGTGTTGTAGTTTTTAGCCCTGCTAGTAGCACGGCTCTGTGGATAATGTCTTTAAGTAGGTTCAACACTTTCCCTCAAATATCTTAACAACTATCAGATGGATTGTCCTGAAATTTGGTTCAGATGTTCATGTTCCCCTCTGGATAAACTGTAATAACTTTGATTTCCTAACATTTTTTATTTTAGCACCATCATGAGGTCAAAACACTTCAGTTTGTGACCAGATGCCTCAAACTAACAACATTGCCATCATCTTCAGCTGCACTTTGTGTTTAGTGCTAATTAGCATATGATAGCATGCCAACACACTAAACATGGTAAATGTTATACCTGCTAAACATCAACATGCTTACATTCTCACTGTGAGCATGTTGATGTAGCAGCTATTTAGTTTGGTTTGCTGCTTTAATAATAATAATAATAATAATAATAGATTATTCTAGATATTTATGATTTTGATAGCGTTTTCTTGAGCTGTTTGGTTTAATTATTTGTTTGTTTAGCATGTTTACTAGTATATTGTTTTGTGAAGTGGGTAACAATATGGACACCTGAGATTATATTGGTAGGTAGGCAGGTAGGTATAAGACCAGCATGCACCTGGGTGGGCCCGAGACACAATAGGAACCCTGATCTATGTTATTGTTTGCTTGCTTGTTTTTTGAGAAATAAACCTTTAAGTCCCTCCAGTCAAGTATGTTTTTCTCTTTGTTCTGACAATTGAATGTTTGAGCTTCACTGTGCAAATGATGTGCAGTTAACCTGACATGAGTGTGATTGTGACATCACAACTAGTTTGGAGACAATTGTGGTCTAGTATGCAACTTACACTGGTGTGATGTGGAAACTTGAAACCTCCAGTGCACAAACACTGAGAACGAACATTACCGGACAATTTCTTTCCTATTCTCATTTTTTAAACTTTTTAAAACATAAACAAACCACACCAAAGCCTCCAACTACAGTACCGATAAGTTTAATGTCAAAACACAGAAGTCTGTACAATTCAATACAATAAAGTATCCTAAAACACCACACTGATATAAAATAACTAATATAAATCTCAAGATTACAAAATACAGCTAAAAACAAACTTTATTTACAAAAAACAGGCTGCAGTGCTCCAATAGTCTGATTGATTTCATCACAGCTCAGCAGCTGTGAAATGTTATAAAATGTTCTGTATAGTAGTGAGAATCAGTCCATTCGTCATCTGGTCTTATTGTGCTGAAGTCAATCCCAGCATGCACTGGGTGAGAGGTAGAGTCCATCACAGGGTCAACATGGATTTGTTTGAAATAGAAAGTCCAACTTGACATGTTAGCCCAATGTGATATTTTAAACTTCCTGCTTCATAAGTGAAAATCATCTATGTGTGTCTGAGTGTTGGTCCGTCCACCTCGGTCCTCAGAAGTCTGCGTCCAGCCTGAAGGTGTTGTCTGTGGGGCCGGACATCACGCCCATCCTCTGGTACTCGCCCACACGCTTCTCAAAGAAGTTGGTCTTTCCCTCCAGAGAGATGTTCTCCATGAAGTCGAAGGGGTTCTCCACCCGGTAGATCTGCAGAGACACAAGAGTTTAGTGTTCTTTGTTAGGTTTGACTGAAGGCTGAAAAACATGGAGGTAAAATACAGATTTATCCTGTTTGTTCAGGCTGCATTTCTGTAATTTTGCTTTCTTGTTTTATTCTGTTCACACAACATCTATTTCCTGTCTGTCTGCTGTTGCTCTTCCTGAGGTTTCTTACATTCAGGTTTTTATTTATTTATTTTATCTTAAACCAGCTTTAATGATTGAGAAAGTGTGTGATGACGTTCTGCTCAGACAGGCGTCTGTTTCGTGCTGCTGCTCGTCTGTCAGTGAACCACTCGTCCTCTGATCAGAGCGTCTGCAGCAGCACTCAGCCCCCATCACTGGCTGAGGTCCGTACCCCTGCGCTGCTCATCATCGCAGACCTCATCACACACCGGATCCTCACACTGACACAAAGATCTTATGCTGCAAAGATTAATCGATTAGTTGCCAACTAATTGCTTTGAGTCATTCTTTAAAGAGGGGTCCAAATTCTCTGGTTCCAGCTTCTTAAATGTGAACATTTTCTGGTTTCTTTAGTCCTCTATGACAGTAAACTGAATATCTTTGGGTTGTGGAAAAAACAAGACACTTGAAGATGTCATCTTGGGCTTTGGGAAACAATGATCGACATTTTACGAACCAAACAACTAATTGATAATGAAAATTTTTATCTTTTATCTTTAGTTGCAGCCCTACTGGACTTTAATGCAAAGATGTCTCATCTCAAATTCAGCTGCAGAAGTGCTCAAGTGTCGAGGTTTCTTGGTGCTGTTGCTCATGCAGATTATTATTTGATAAATAGTTGCTTTGTGAAATTAAGCTTTTATCACATCTGATAAGACGTCATGAATGAGTGTAGATAATACAGTAAAACTTGCCGGGCTCTCTGACGTTCAGCAGTGACTTTGAATTTTGGAAATGCAACGTTTAATATGAAAGAAAATATAAATTATAGCAATAATTATTAACAACTAAATCGACTAATCGTTGCAGCTCTACAGTCCAGTTAAAGTCTTTGTTTGGGACTTTGTTAGACGTCGTTACCTTTGAGAAGCCGAGCTCCAGCATCAGTCTGTCGGCTACAAACTCGATGTACTGCTTCATCAGCTCACAGTTCATCCCGATCAGCTTCACCGGCAGAGCCTCTGTCAGGAACTCCTGAACACAAAGAGTTAAAGGATGTGAGCGAAAGAGTCGACCAGACAACCAGACAGACATGCTGACATCGTCACGCTCATGTGCTCGTGTCACCGCTGACCCACCTGTTCGATCTCCACGGCGTTCCTGATGATGCTGGTGACGGTCTCTGCGGACGGTTTGTTCAGCAGGTGTTTGAACATCAGACAGGCGAAGTCGCAGTGCAGACCCTGAAAGCAGCAACACACACAGTCAGACCACCGCACGCTTTAACAGCATCGAGGCAACGTTTCATATTTGTCAGCTTCCTGTGGAAGACTCACCTCGTCT
Organism: Thunnus albacares; assembly: GCF_914725855.1. Classification (NCBI taxonomy): domain Eukaryota; kingdom Metazoa; phylum Chordata; class Actinopteri; order Scombriformes; family Scombridae; genus Thunnus; species Thunnus albacares. Next base: position 24,456,702 of record NC_058121.1, on the reverse strand, counting down.
CTGCTGATGAGCTCGTTGGAGAAGGTCAGGCCGGGCATCAGGCCTCTCTTCTTCAGCCAGAAGATGGCAGCGAAGGAACCAGAGAAGAAGATTCCCTCCACAGCAGCGAAGGCCACCACACGCTCTCCTGGAGTGGAGGAACAACAGTGATGATCAATACCCGATATGTGATCAATATCAGACCTGATCATCCAGGAACATGAACTACATGTGGAGTCTCAGTGAACTTGTTTACCGTAGTTGGCGCTCTTGTTGCCGATCCAGTTGATGGCCCAGTCGGCCTTCTTCTTCACACACGGCAGAGTCTCCACGGCGTTGAAGAGGTATTCTCTGAGGGTCAGTAAACACACCGTCACACAACAATTCAGCAAAAACACCATCACACAACAGGTCAGCGAACACACCGTCAGACTACAGCAGCTCACCTCTCTTTGGCGTCCTTGATGTAGGTGTCGATGAGGAGGCTGTACATCTCTGAGTGGATGTTCTCCATTGCGATCTGGAAACCATAGAAACATCTGGCCTCTGTCACCTGCACTTCCTGGGTGAAGCGCTCCACCTGGTGGTCACAGAGGACGAGAACAAGATGAGAAAACAGGCAAACAGTAAAAATGGATCAATAATCAGTCCTGGTGACGTGTTTATGGACAGTAGTGAGTCGGAGGTGCTCACCAGGTTCTCGTTGACGATGCCGTCGCTGGCGGCGAAGAAAGCCAACACATGAGAGATGAAGTACCTCTCCTCATCCTTCAATGACTCCCAGTGCTGCAGGTCCTTCGACAGGTCCACCTGAACAAACACACGCCATCAATATCCCCTCATGCAACAGCTGCTGGCTATAAAAACGGTTTTATACCAACTACAAGCTGTGATGCCTGAGTGGCTGGCGTTCATGTTTACCTCCTCTGCGGTCCAGAAGGAGGCCTCGGCCTTCTTGTACATCTGCCAGATGTCATGGTACTGGATGGGGAAGATGACGAAGCGACGAGGGTTTTCCTTCAGCAGCGGCTCTTCTTCACTGTTGCTGCTCTTTGTCACGGCTTTGGGCTGGGAAAAAAAGACACAAGAACGTAAACTACAAACTGTCTGAGGAGGTTAAATACACAAGAAACATACATTACTACACATTTTAGAGCTGCAATTAACGCTTATTTTTATAATCATTTAATTGTTTGGCCCATAACATGTCGGAAAATGAGGAAAAATGTATATCACTCTCTCCATCAAATGACCATTCTTAAAAAAACAAACAAACAAAAACAAAACAGCAGGCTCTAGCAAATCAAGATGTAAAGTGGAGTCATTAAGGTTCTGCAAAACTTGTTGCAGCTCTATTCAGCCAGATTATAAAATATCAAAAACATTAAACAGTAAACATCAAGACAGTTAAGTTATGTCTAAGGAAGAATCTTGTAGATCCAGATGTTAAAGTAATAATGATACAATCAGATAAATATTTCCACTGCATGTTTATTTTCTCTAATAGAAATATTATAAAACTATTAAAAATCTTTGCAGTGTACAAAAGCTTGCACAATACTGACATTTGGTTGCAAGCAAAGTAAAAAGCTTTCACACATTTGTGAAACTGTTTAACATGTAAATATCAGCTGCAGTGCGTGGTTGAACAGTAATAGTGGTACCGGTAGTGACAGCTGATTGTTGTCCATGTTGGCGCCAGAACCGGCATTTTAGGCGCCACATGGACACAGAAAAACACCACAAACTATCCATCATTTAGTTTAACACAAACACAGACAGCGTGTTTAACAAGTCAGCTTCAAATCTTGAAGCTTTCAGCAGATTCTGACTCACTTACCGTAGCATCGTCGAAGATTTTACGCGCGGTTTTGGACGCCAAGATGCGGGTGTTGTTCAGGCTGGGAGGCTGAAAGGTCAAAGAGAAGATATTAGTGATCAATAACTAGTTTCAGTCCTTCATTAATACGTTTTAGTTGATCACAGCAGCCAAAGGAAACCCTGATTAAATCTGGATCAACGAGCTGCGGGACTAAGTTGATCGAGAAACGACTTCCGAGAGTTTTTAAACTTACAAACAACCTGAATATTCGCTTAAATCCGCAGTTTAACGTTTTCATCAAACATGAGTGTTTCGGTCAGTTTGGTCTCACCGTGTTTTCTTTGTCCAGCGACATGTTGTTGATCTCGCTGCTGAGTTTGTTCTCATTCTTGACGGAAAGTGGAGAGCGAGCAGAAAGCATTTTGATTTCCTCAAGTTTAGACGGACAGAATAAATAAAAATATAAGTTAAGAAGTTAAAAGTAGGAGTAAAAAAGAAACTAGAGGATCTAAACTAACTGGCAGCAGACAGAAACAGAACAGAGACTGAAGCGCTTTTTCTTGTCCGCTGGCCTTTTTATTGAAATCTTGGCGCTAGAATACAGTGGACCAATAGAAACGCAGCTCGTGCTGGCTCTTTAAACTGACGCAGCGACGGAACCAATGAGGTTCCGAGCCGCATTCACGTGACGCCCAAACTGCTGCGGGAAATTCAAACGGCTTTGTCTGTGCGGGGTTACAAAACTGCCCGAAACCGATGTTACAAAACTATTAAAATGAGCTTTATGCAACCTTTCAAATTTAGACAAAGAAAACATAAATTATTCACTTTAAAACGATTAAACTATGGTTAGGAAACAGTGTCATGACGTTAAAAATAATGTTAATTTCGCCAAACTTAGAACTGACATCCGTGATATGACACTTAATGTTAAAACTTGTTTAATTTGCGTTTAAGTCGCTGTAGATTAGTGACACTTTTATATAAACATAAGTGGTCGGAATAGTTAATAATTAGTAACTATATCGATTACATTAATTCGGTTTTACACACTTTTTAACCCTATATTCCTTTAAACTAGACTGGATGTGTGTATGAACTGTAAACGTCTTTTTAAATCAATATTTTACTGTATATCGATATTTTAACATGTCTGACACGAATCTGTTTTCATTTACGTTTTAATAAAGTCGCATAAGATGTGTCTAACGGTGTTTATAGTGTTTATTTCCTGTTTCTAGTGTATAGTTTGTTTCCCGCTGCCGCGCTTTTTTTTGTTGTTGTTGTTTACAGTCATCTAAAGGCGTTGTCATAGTCACAAGTTAGCGCCGAAATCATTTTACACATCGTTTATTCAAACTCTGCATTTCGAAGTATTTTGTGCATTTTTAAATAAGAGAACCAGAGCTGAAATTGACAGTTTTAGCGTAAAAAAGTGCCCAAAGTATCAGACAACAAACGGAGCACATCCCGGTGATTTTCCATTCCGTCAGTTGTCACTTTGACACGTTAAACACCGATTTAAAGACTAAATTCTTGTGTGTTTGTGTCTCTGATGAACTGATATGTGTTGTACCTTGCATTAGTTCAGGTTTCAGTCTCAGAAGCACAAATTTAAGCTTCATTTTCACCTCTAATGTCGGAAGTTATTAGAGGGATTTTTCTCCCCTGCCGGCGAAGCTCGCATAGCAACTGTTTCCAGGTTGTTGCCGAAGCGAGAGCTCTGATTGGCTGCCCGGGGAGTCAACGACAGAGGCTGTAAACATACGTCAGCAGTCAGACGCCACCTAACGGCCGGATGAGCTTCTTTCACTCAAATAAGCACAAACAGTGGTGGAAAGTAACTAAGTTCATTTACTCTGTAAGTACTGTACTTAAGTACAATTTCTAGTACTTTACTTGAATATTTCCATGTGATGCTACTTTATTCTTCCACTCCACTACATTTCAGAGGGAAATATTGTACTTTCTGCTCCACTACATTTATTTGACAGCTTTAGTTACTTTTCAGATGAAGATTTGACACAATGGATAATATAACAAGCTTTTAAAATACAACACATTGCTAAAGATGAAACCAGTGGTTTCCAACCTTTTTGGCTTTTGATGTCTTACAAAAAGCAGTGTGTAGTCGGGGTCACATTTCACATGTCTATGAGTTGTTAACAGCTTCACCAAATAGTGATTTTTCCCTCTAAACTTCTCACATGATTTCATTTCAATAAATGTTCAAATGATCCAATAGTTCAGCAGAAATCACTGGACTAAACTAGCTAACTGTATATAAAGTAGTTGAAAGTAGCTCCACCTCCAGCAGCTACAACAGTAACATGCTGCTCTAACACTGATGCTTCAGTATTAATAATCTAATGATGTCATATATAAAAATATATCAGTCAGAGGGACCAAACCACTACTTTTACTGCAATACTTTAACTACATCAAGCTCATAACACTTATGTACTTTTACTGTAGTAACATTTTTCATTCAGGACTTTTACTTGTAATGGACAATTTTTGCAGTGCTGTGTTGGTACTTTTACTGAAGTAAAGGATCTGAACACGTCTTATACCATGCAGCATATTTCCATTGTTATTGTATGTTATTACAATTTTGCAATCATTTTTTTTTTCTTTTTTCTGAAGATCCAATTTTCACTTTCAATTATTTTGGTCCGGAAATGAAACCACATCTGTCTGCAGAAATATTCCTGAGAGCCACAGACAAAAAGTACTAAGATGGACTAACACATTGTCGGTTTTGTTGACTGTAAGAAAAATATAAAATAAAACAAGAAACTTTTGCATTAAAAAAAAGCATGTTTTATTGAAATCCACAGTTGTTAATGCAACAGCTGGAGGTGGATGACAAATACTTGGCACATAATCACAATCAGTGCATGTGTGTTTTACATTTTTAATCTTTTTTTTTCTTTTCTTTTCTTTATTATTAGACTGAATGCAAAGTGGCACACAGACTGGACGTTACCAGTCATCCAATCAGCAGATCCATGTCTCCAGCGTTGATTGAATGACAACATCTGTTACTAAGATACATCATCACCAGAGTGGAGATAACATGACGAACGATTCACAAAGTCCTGCAGCCACCGGCTGTCCCGTCAGCATCTGGACACCAAAGTTTAATCTCTGCTGAACTTTAAAGCTGCACCGTATTTCTACGCCTGCAATTCCCAGAAGGCAGCGCTCAGTTGAGCATTCGTGACCTGTTAAGAAAAAAGGTCATGTCCAGAATTTTGTGCCTGCAGCGCATCAAAGAAGTAAAAACCAGGTCATGTGAGCTTCATACGTCACTGCTGGGTGGACTTGATCTGAGTTCAAATCTGCCTTAAAACAATACTCACATGCCTGCATGTACAATGAAACAGTCGTTCCTCTTGTTGATACTGGCTGTAAAGAAATTATTTCCCAACGTGATTCCAGTGTAAGAGATGGAGAAGGAATTATTTTAAAATACATTAGTCAAGTTTCCATCCAAATGTAGCACACATTTTAAACAAATTCCCAAAAAATCAGCAAAAGAAAATGCAAATTAAGGTTTGTTTCCATCCACTGCTGTTGTGTGAATACGTGATAAACAGCTGGTGGCGCTAATTCTCCAGTCAGTGACGTTAAAGCGTTGCAGAAGAAGAGGACACAATGAGATGATATCATTAAAAGAGGAGCAGTCAAAAGCTCAAATGATGGAAAACATGATGGAAATATGACATTTCTGTTTGTTTCATGTGTTCATTTGAGGAAGGTTACAGTCTCCTCATCATCTCTCCACACAGATCTGATGTTTTCAGCTCTTCAGTGACGTAAAAGTCACATTAAGTCTGTTTACGTTTGCTTTTTATCCACACAACTACTTTTACACCTCAGACAACAGGAAACACATTTTTTTACACATATTTCAATTTTTAAAAATTTTTCTGCATTTCTACTCAGGATTTCTTTTATGTGCAAATTAAAAATGCAAATAAAAACTGGTGGATGGAAACACAATACGTTACTTCATATAAGCTTCATATCAGTTTTGGCTGAACACAGAACGAGGACTCTGGATTTTGTCCCTCATTGCTGGATGGACAAGAGGAACAATTCCAGCAACCTTTAACTCTGTCAACGGGCTGTATATCTGGGCGTAAGATAGAATTTAAAAAATGTGAACCTTTCCTTTAATTAAATAAAAAATAAGGCATTTTAAAGCACAAAATCTTCACCTTTTCAGCTCTGACTTTCCCCCTTTTTCAGTGACTATAAAAACACTTTTTCCACACACATATAGAGCTGCAACTAACGATAATTTTAATTACTGATTAATCACAGCGTCAAAGACGGAGGAACGCTATTGTTCAAAATATTATTGTTTACTGTAAAATTAACATTTCCCCCTAATTCTGTGGAAGACACTGTCCTTTCTTTTGGCCATATTGTGTTTTCATTTGCATCATTTCATAAAAATTCCCCCCAAATTCAGTCAGACTTACTCGGTGCCTACATAAATCTTTAGATCCCCTCTAGAATTAGTGAGTTTGAATGATGTTGGAGCCTCAGGAGGGTCCATCAGTGTTAAAGAGGTGAAGTCTAGCTGGCAGTGTCGGTGCTTTCATGTACACAAACTGATGAACTCGGCTCTGCAGATGTTTTTGGGGAAACTCGGTCCTGTTTCATGTTTGTCTGTCGAATCAAACGAAAAGAGTCAAGTTGAGTCAAAAATGTTGATTCTCCAGATTCCACATTAACACTGAAAACTTCCACAAATCAGTCGATTTGATCAGCTGCTTGACTGGATGTTAAACAAAAAAAAAAAGGTCCATCGTTTTGATTTTGGTCCTGGTGCGACTGCAGTGGGAGGTGGACACATCCATTTTGGTACCGGAGTAGCTTATTCTGGGTAAAATGTTAATAATTTTACTTCATTAAGAGCACAGAAGAGCACAATAAAAGGAGGAAAGAGGATCCTGGAGAGGTTAAAACACATGGTTAAAAAATAAAAAAAAACATAAAAAGGAAGCGAACCAGAACAAAATCTAACTTTGGTCAAGCTGCAGTTTGACAGCAGATTAAAGGACAGCTTCATCATTTCTCAAGGGTGTCTTAAACCAGCAGTCAGGTGTCCATATGAACAGTAAAAGAGGTTTTCCTCGCTGTAATCATTCCTCCTGTTCATACTGGATATTAAAAGATCCTTCAAATGTGCTTTCAATGTAAGTGATGGAGGCCAAAATCCACAGTGTGTCCACACAATCATTTAAAAGTTGATATGAAGCTTATATGAGGCTTCAGCAGTCTGAGTTAGTCATATCAAGTGGATATCTGACACATTTACAGTCTTTTTAGCATCAAATTCCCTCTTTGTGTTTCCTTGTTGAGCTGCAGTGGAAGTATAGTAACAAAAAGAGGAACTTTGGCACTAGACTTTGACTCATTTAGACAGATAAAGATACACTCTTAAATACATTTTTTCACTAAAACTTTCCTTTTTCTGTTACTGTCCCCTACAGCTCGACAGGTAAATACTGTCCAAACACAAAGAGGGAATTCAGTAATAATTAGACGTAGTAACGTTGAAAGATATCTACTTGATTTGACTCATTTGGATGCTGAAGCTTCATATTAGCTTCAGATAAACTTTTAAATACATTTTTGCACAGAAGGAGGACTGTGGATTTTGTCCTCCATCTTTTACATTGTAAGTACATTATGAAGGGATCTTCTAATGGTCAGTATGAACAGGAGGAATGATTACAGCAAGAAAAACATGCTTCAATGTTTATTTGGGTTCCTGACTGTTGTTTTAAGACAGACTTGAACCTGTGAACCCGTCCTTCAAGATGTTTTATGAGTAAAGTTTTGTTCCAAGGCTGGATTTTTTAGTTATTTATGTTACTACAAATGTTTCTCGTTCCGGTTTCATTTCGGCTCTCTGTGGCGATCAAATCAAAACAAACATGATGTGGTCAGACGGAGCTGAGTTTGACCAGTCCTCTCACAGAGTCCTCATGCAGAGCGTCCTGGCTGGCGGGGTCGTACAGGGCAGCGGGGGTGAGGACAGGTGGGAGTGGTTGGGGGTGGAGGTGGGCGTGCGGATGTGGGGGCAGGTGGGTGGGGCAGGGCAGGGCACCCTGCGGCGTGGTGCAGGGCGTCTCCTCGGGGCTGACGAAATGGTGGTGGTGGTGATGGTGGTGGTGGTGGAGGTGGTGGTGGCAGTGGGAGTCCGCAGCGGCGTCTCTAAGGGTCAGGACGTCTCCGCCGCAGGACGGCACTGATGGCTGGGTGGGGGCCAGGTAGGCGCAGGGGCCCCCCAGGGTGGTGGTCTTCCCCGGCAGAGGGGCCAGAACCACGGGGTCGCTGTGGAGCAGAGGGGTGGCTGCCGCTTGGAGGACAAACTTGGTGCTCTGGATGCACTGATCCTGATCACACTGAGGACAGATTTAAAGAAAAGCTAAATATTCATTTAAATTCACAGGAGAACAGACAGTAAGAATGTTTCCTTTACAGCGTTCAACAAGTTTTTATGCAATTTCTGCAAAGCAAAATGTGAATTAGTTTGAGCTGCAACTAACGATTATTTTCCGTTGATTAATCGATTGGTCTATATAACATCAAAAAATGGTAAAAAATGTTGATCACTGTTTCCAAAAGGCCAAGATTCAACCTGAAATGTCTTGTTATGTCCTGAACAACAATCCAAAACCCAAAGATATTCAGTTTCCTATCAAAGAAGAATAAAACAGAAAATATTCACATTTGAAAAGCTGGAACCATAAAACTTGACATTTTTATTAAAAATGAAGCAAAATGATTAATCGATTCTCAAAATAGTTTAGTGATTTTCTTTCCAGATTGTCCAGAACTACTGTTTTATTATTTAGGTAATATTTAATCAGCTCTCCGGAGATGCCGTGACACTAAAAGCACTTTAAAAATTTGTCAGAATACTAAATTCTTGTCTAGAAAAGCACAAATCACAACCCTGCAACAGTAAAAAAAAACCTCAGGCTGGGTTTTTATTTCAATTCTGGTATCCCTTCTGGTGCAGCAGTTCTCTATAAATCATTAAAAAAATAAGCTTCAGGCGGCTCAAAATAAGCTTATTAGAGTCAAATCCAAACTACAAAGCCTGAACTGACCACAGTGCTGGAGAGGAATAACCTGTAATCTGCAATATTATAAAAGATTTTGCTACAAGATGCTGTCTAACTGTTGTTATTATTATTATTATTATTATTATTATTATTATTATTATTATTATTATTATTATTAATGTTATGACTGCAGCTTCTCTTCAGCGGACCAGATTTGTTCCTCCACGTCCTGATGATTTATATCATATATCACATGTCCGTATTGATCAGCTGTCACCGTCCTCCTACATACAGCAAGGAGTGATGTCATCCTCCACCTACCATGTGACTGTGGAGCTGAGTGGAGGCGTAACTTCCACCGCCGCTGGTCCCGTTGGACTGAGAGACGGTCTGCGGCGTGTCAGACTGGATCAGGCCTCTCCTGTCAATCAAACTGGGACACAAGAAGAGAGAGAGAGAGAGAGAGAGAGAGAGAGAGAGAGAGAGACGTTGAGATGAGTCAGTGAGCTGCAAAACTGAATCTCAGTAATCAATTCTGCTTCATGTTGGATCTTACATCTTGTCTTAACCCTTTTATATACACACATGTATATTTCATAAGACAGCTTTTGGTGTTTTTATTTGACAGTGACAGTAGAGACACAGAGAGGTGGGTGGGTGATGTTGACGTCGCACTTCATGGTCACCTTAGTCCCACCAGGGTGCTCCACTTCCTGAAATCTTGTCGTCATAGTGATGTTGCCAGGCAACAAGCATTATGGCCAGAGATGCTGCACAATGCTGGCCGGAGGGGTACAATGTTGTAGGAAATCACATATCATGTTGCTGATTTTAATAATTTTGTTTAATTCTGACTAAGAAGTTCTTGCGCTTCTTTTTTGTTTTCAAGATTATATTTTTTGGAGCATTTTTGTCTTTATTTGACAGCTGAAAGTAAAGAGAGAGACAGTAAACAGAGTGGAGGGGGATGACAATCAACAAAGGTCCCTAAACATATTTATGTAAGTAAGTGAACAATTCACCATTCAAATCGATTACAGTACGTACAGCAAGTGAACGCATCACCAATGAACAACAGCAACTGAACGCATCACCTTTCAAATGCAGTTCAGTAAGAAAAACAGTAAGTGAATGCATCACCATTGAACAACAGTAAGTGAACGCATCACCATTCAAATCCACTTCAGTATAGAGCTGCAACGATTAGTCAGTTAATCGATTAGTTGATTGGCAGAAAATTAAATCGGCAATTATTTTGATAATCGATTAATCGTTTGAGTCATTTTTCAAGCAAAAATTTGCTCGTTATAGCCTCTTCAGTTAGAGGATTTGCTGCTTATCTCTGTATTTTCTGTTACTCTTTAAACCAAACAACCAATCGGTTAATTGAGAAAATAATTGGCAGATTAATCAATAATGAAACTAATTGCTAGCTGCAGCCCTACTTCAGTATGTAAGTCAACACATCACCGTTCACTTCAACAGTACAACAGTTTCTTCCTAAAATGCACCTTGAGAGTTTCAGTTTTTATGTCCACAGTCTTGTACCTTTGACTTTCTGTCAATGACCCAGATGTTTTATAACACAGCTGTTCATCTTCTGTTCAGATGATTTTTCTGTCCGTCACCTCACATTTTCTATGAGAACATGAACAAGGTTTTTACAGCAGGAACTCCAAAGCTCTCTGCTTGACCTAAAAAAAAAAAAAAAAAGCCTTTTTCATGTTTGTGCAGATGGATCTCACCACCTGTCATCCCCCAACACTCAGGGGGTGTCAGCAGCAGGTGAAGCCGACATGTTAATAAGCTGTCAAACACTCTGAGACACACACACACACACACACACACACACACACACACACACACACACACACACAGCTATCCTTGTTAGGACATTACATTGACTTCCATTCATTGTGGACAACTTAACCCAAACCTTAACCAAGACCTCAGAAATTACATTTTGGATGTCAGGACCGGGCTTTGGTCTCCATGAGGACTACACACACACACACACACACACACACACACACACACACACACACACACACACACACACACACACACACACACACACACGTTTGCTTAGGTCACTTTTGGGGACATTACATAGATTTACATTCATTTCCTGGAGTATCACCCTAAGCCTAACCATAACTTTAACCTAACCTAACCTTAACCACTGACCCAAAAATCAGTGTTTTACCAATTGGGGACACGGCTTTTGTCCCTAATTGCACAAGCCGTCCCCAATTAACTGGTCTTTAGTCTGAAATTTGTCCCTGAAAGTAGCCTATGACAGACAGACACACACACACACACAGACAAGTTTGCACAGCTATACTTGTTAGGACATTACATTGACTTCCATTCATTGTGGACAACTTAACCCAAACCTTAACCAACACCTCAGATATGACATTTTGGACTTTAGGACCGGGCTTTGGTCCCCATGAAGACCACACACACACACACACATACACACACACACACGCGTTTGCTTAGGTCACTTTTGGGGACATTACATAGACTTACATTCATTTCCTGGAGACTTACTCTAAGCCTAACCATAACCACCACTTGCCTAACCTACCTTAAAACTCATTTTTGTTCCTTGGCTTTTAACTCGGTGTGTTAAAACCAAGAAATGTCTCTTTTGTCTGTTAAACCGGTCTTTACGTCTTAATTGTGTTTTCATGGCCTTTGTTATCATGATTGTACAGCACTTTGGTCAACTGTTGTTGTTTTTAAATGTGCTTTATAAATTAATTTGATTTGATTTGATTGATAACCCTAATCCTAACCCTAACCTTAACCATTGACCCAAAAAACAGTGTTTTACCAATTGAGGACACGGCTTTTGTCCCTAATTGCACAAGCCGTCCCCAATTAACTGGTCTTTATTCTGAAATGTGTCCCTGAAAGTAGCCTATAACAGACACACACACACACACACCAGCTGGTACGACCCAACACACAGACTGTGTAATGAGTCTGTGTCCATATGTTCAGTCCTGGAAAACAAACATCTCCTCCACCTTCCTCTCATTATCATCATCATCGTTATCCTCTCATCATCAGCAGTTACATCTTCATCCTCTGCTGACACGTGCACTCTCTCTCTCTCACATCCTCCCACAGGCAGCTCGCTCGCTGTCATCCATCATCACTCAAATCACTCAAGAGTCTTGTTTTATCTGTGTCAGGCTTCATCAATCAGTCAATAGATAATCAATAACACTTTCTTTTTTTCCTGTGGATGGACGCTGGGTTAGAGATAAAAGCTCTCAGTCACACAGGGGGTGGACAAAATAATGTGAACACACAGGACTGGCCACTATTGTTGAAATCAATATCACGATTTTCATTAGATTTTTTTAATTAGATTTTTTTTAAGCTAAAACGTTAGAAAATTGTCATCAGAAGAGAGTGTTGGTGAATTTTATGGATATGGACAAAACCAAGTTATGATGACGTGAGTAAATGTTTGTAGGAGCTGTACTTTTTTCAGTGGTGGAAGAAGTACTCTGATTCTCCAGAAGTAAAAGTCCTGCATGAAAAATCCTACTGCAGTAAAAGTACATAAGTATTATGAGCTTGATGTAGTTAAAGTATTGCAGTAAAAGTAGTGGTTTGGTCCCTCTGACTGATATATTATTATATATGACATCATTAGATTATTAATACTGAAGCATCAGTGTTAGAGCAGCATGTTACTGTTGTAGCTGCTGGAGGTGGAGCTAGTTTCAACAACTTTATATACAGTTAGCTAGTTTAGTCCAGTGGTTCCCAACCTAGAGGTCGGGCCCTTCCAAAGGGTCAGCAGATAAATCTGAGGGGTCGTGAGATGATTAATGGGAGAGAAAAGAAGAAAAAACAAAGTTCTGATACACAAATCTGTTTTCAGTTTTTGGACTTTTTCTCTAATCTTTGATTTTTGCTGAAATATTGGATCATTTGAACATTTATTGAAATGAAAGCATGTGAGAAGTTTAGAGGGAAAAATCACTATTTGGTGGAGCTGTTAACAACTCATAGACATCTGAAATGTGACCCCGACTACACACTGCTTTTTGTAAGACTTCAAAAGCCAAAAAGGTTGGAAACCACTGGTTTCATCTTTAACAATGTGTTGTATTTTAAAAGCTTGTTATATTATCCATTGTGTCAAATCTTCATCTGAAAAGTAACTAAAGCTGTCAAATAAATGTAGTGGAGTAGAAAGTACAATATTTCCCTCTGAAATGTGGTGGAGTGGAAGTATAAAGTAGCAAATTTACAGTAGTGTGGGATAGTGGGGCGGTAGGCTTCTCTTGGACTTTTAGGTACTTAAAATAAATATGTCCTGACAGCTCTGATGGAGCTCAGGATTCATTCATGAGGGCTGCTTTGTTACAAACAATTCCACCATATAAACCTGCAATCTTTGAGTAACAATTGACCTCTTTGTGTACAGTCAATGGTGTAGATGGGTAGCAGAACACAGAACATTAATTACAGTCAGATCCTGACCGATCCGGTGTTAACGAAGTTACTGCTGCTGTGCCATGTGCGTAAATGCGCACATTACTCTCTCAATTTAAAGACGCTTATAGTTTCAGCTGCTGCGTGATGCTGCAGGTATTTAATAAATTCAAAAGAAAGAATCTAATGCAGCCAGCTGTGGGCAACAAACAACATCAGTATTGATGTTTCTGCAACATCCTGGATTACATTCAGTGACACTTCAATGACATTAATGTAAAATTCAGACAATCTAACATGTTTCAGACCTGCCTGAGTCACATTAATAGCTGTAGCTTATTCTGACAGATGTTTTAGTAGATTATGTTATAGATGCAAAATACTAGAGAAGTAAAAGAATCAAAATACATGAAAGTTGGTTTGTGTTTGTGTAGAGCTCTGTGTGTGCACACCTCTGCTAATTAAAGTCACTCAATTTGAAGCTTTTGTGCTCACTGTAAACAGTAACTTTACTGCCTGTAATACATCCATGGCCTGTATGCGTCTTGTTAAGTCCATATTTCTCCCCCTCCCCCTGTCGTTCCACTTTGTTGCATTAAAATACCAGTTTTGCGGACCATAAATACGAGGGGCTCGGCTCAAACCATTCGGGGTTGAGGCAGTGGCGGCCCACAAGACCAACAGGATGGACCCAAAGCTTTGGCACCGTGCTCACTGCTGTTGTGTTCACTGTTGCTGTTGACATGAACACATGAAAACTGTGATTCACAGAAAACCCCCTGCAACTTTTTACCTTAAGTGTTGCACTATAGCGGCATTTGAGGGGATAGCAGCTGCAACTTCTGATAGCAGCTGCTGTAGTGGAGACAATTTTTCTTAGAATACGGAAAGTAAACTCCAGGAACACACCTCATTTTCTCAGAAAGACAGATGAAAGAAAGGCTCAATGAGAGATTGTGGGTTGGTTGAGGTTGTGCTATTCAACATACTTCAAGGGTCAGCAGTTATGTTCAACCATGGTCCAGTTTTTTTCAAGATGTTTCATTGGGGGAGGGGGGTCGGTAACCAGTGCAGTGAAAAAACCTCTATGTTTAGTTTAGTTCTTTTAATTAATTTAAGAATACAATAGATTTCTTCATCTTATTTTAATCCTACTTTGACTAAAAATGACTCATACGTGTATATATGTTTTGTGTTGCACTTAGAGACGTACTTAATTGGTTATCCACACGATAAACAGCGTCCTGCTTCATTTATGGGTGATTGAAAGTTCTGTTGTTGTTGTCTTAGAAACAAAAAGATATTGTTTCTGTCAGACTGACACCAATTTGTGTTTGTGAAGGACAAATCTGTTCTGGTCCAAGTTGTGAAATTGAAACAGCGTCAGAATTCACACATTAAAGTGTCATTTTCTGGGGGTTTTTTTAGCCTTAATTTCTGCTCAAACAGCACAGTGACACCATGTTGTTAATACCTCTCCTGATGTGGGGGCAGGATTAGCTGTATCACGATTATATTCATTGAGATTTAGTTAGTTTTGATGTAAACTATGAAAGTCGAAACTTCTGCTTTCATCAGTGGGACAAATATTTTTGCTGGAGGGCTGAATATGGCCCAACATTTACATATTTTATTCAAGTGTCAAATATCCGTATTCTGTACTTTTAGCCACATATTGTCTATTAAACATTTAAGATATATTTGAATATTCTAGGGATGGTTCAAACCCCAAAATCCACCCCTTTGTTAAATTTTCCAAACCTCATTTAATAAACTTTGCTCCCATGAATTTTCAGACCAACTGAGTTAAACTGGACGAATCAGCTACTTTGAGAAAGCAATAAAGAATGTTGGCAAAGTGTCTGAGAATCACCACGCAGGTTTACAGACGGGTCATATATCCCCTCAGACTCTCTGTAATGACAATATACGACAGAGAAGTTGTGCAGACGGAAACACAAGAGCTGATGAGAGCAGAGACGAGGAGGCAGACATGATTCTTCTCCAGCGATCCATACTGTGACTTTGATTGTTTTTTGATTAATTTTGCAGCTCGGCTTGTCAGCAGCGACAGAGAGCATTGATGTCTGTGGAGGAGAACGGCAGAGAGAGGCTGTTCTTCCTTTTTGATAAAGCTTACAGTGAGGGCTGGCTCTGGCTTGCCCTGGACCAGCCACTAGTTATGCTTCTATAGGCCTTGAATGCCGGGGGACTTCCCATGATGCACTGAGCTCCTCTCTCCTCTTCTCCATCTCCATCTGTACGCATTCATGTCCCATTAAGTCATGTTACTAACTCACTCGATCACAAGAATCCATCTCGTCAGGCTTCAAGTTATGCGCTTGTGGCCGAACCAACAGCGGTTCAGACCAATCAGCGTCCAGTGAGGAACTACTGGCAGCTACAGGCGTGGTTTAGGTGTAACGACAGCCAGAGTAGACGGTGATAGACGGATGGTTCATCCAATCATCTACCAAGTAATTTTCGCGTCAGGTTAGTAGAAACTGGATCTGTGATTGCAAGCCACCCACTGCCCCCGTGATCCTGCTCAACACCCACTGCTACAATTATTATTATTAGTCTTATTATTACTATTATTACCATACATTGGTATGTGGAACTTGCACTGTGCTATGCTCTCTTTCCTCCTGCTCTCTCCCTCTCTCTCTCTCAACCCAACTGGTAGAGGCAGATGGTCGCTCACCCAGAGCCCGGTTCTGCTTGAGGTTTCTTCCCGTTAAAGGGGAGTTTTTCCTTGCCACTGTCGCCAACTGTTTGTTCATGAGTGAATGTTGGTTCTCTGTAAATTAAAGAGTACTGTCTAGACCTGCTCTATGTTAAAAGTGCCCTAATTCAAACTCATAAAGTCTGTTATAATTTGGCGCTATATAAATAAAACTGACTTGACTTCTCTGAGACAAAGAGGAGGAGGAGGAGGAAAAGTGTAATTACTTCAAGGAAGGTCTCAACTGAAAGCTGTCCTCATTAAACACAGAAACACACTGTCTGTCTGCTGAGAGAGGAGGAAAGGAAGATGATGGAAAGAAAAAACAGAATCGCAGAGAAAGACAGAAGTGCCGAGTGATGTGACATAATGTGGATTCAGTTGGCAACTCAGAGTTTCAGCCCTGCAGCTGTTTTGGTTTGATATTTTGATCTCCAGCGACCAGCTGAAGGAAACATAAAGCAGACATGACAACAGCAGGAACAGTGGATGATGAAAATGTGAGGAATGAAATACAATGAATTTTTAACTTTGGCAACACACATTCGGAGTGTTGCTTTTGAATGACTAACAGTGGAGTCTGGATTTTAAAAGATATGTTTCAAGAATAACTAAACCTTAAATCCACTTTTTCTGTTCGTAGATTAAACACAATTAAATTATTATTGGATTCTGGTTCATATCGTCACAGTTTACTGTTTTAGCAGATAGTATACAAAAAAAAAATCAATACACTTTAACACTTTATACTAACAGGAATGGAAACAATACACGTAATGTCGGATGTCAATCAAACTTTAATATGCTACTACCAATTAAACTTCACAAAGAGACAGCAAAATGTTCTTCTTAAGATTTATTACACATAATATCTCAGCCCTCAATACAATCTGAGACTGATCCTAATCTTCCACTAAAGACCAGAGAGGACAGTGAAAACTACCTGGTTTCTATTTTTTACATGTGGTTTAATGCTGATTTTGATCCTGATAGTTTTTATTTTAGTCCTAAATTTAGACCAGTTTAGTGCTGACTTCAGTGCTGAGTTTAGTCCTGATTCTGCTAAGGTTAGACCTGTTACTCCTGAGTTTAGTCCTAAATTTAGTGCTGAGTTTAGTCCTGAGTTTAGTCCTGATAGTCCTGAGTTTAGTCCTGGTAGACCTGAGTTTAGTCCTGGTAGACCTGAATTTAGTCCTGGTAGACCTGAGTTTAGTCCTGGTAGACCTGAATTTAGTCCTGGTAGACCTGAGTTTGGTTCTGATAGTCCTGAGTTTAGTCCTGGTGGAACTGAGTTTAGTCCTGGTAGACCTGAGTTTAGTCCTGAATATAGACACAAGTTTAGTCCTAAATTTAGTGCGGAGTTTAGTCCTGAGTTTAGTCCTGGTAGACCTGAGTTTAGTCCTGGTAGACCTGAGTTTAGTCCTGGTAGACCTGAATTTAGTCCTGTTAGACCTGAGTTTAGTCCTGGTAGACTTGAGTTTAGTTCTGATAGTCCTGAGTTTAGTCCTGGTGGACCTGAGATTAGTCCTGGTAGTGCAGAGTTTAGTCCTGAGTTTAAACCTGATAGTCCGAAATTTTGTCCGAGTAGTGCAGAATTTAGTCCTGATAGTCTTGAGTTTATTCCTGGTAGACCTGAGTTTAGTCCAGGTAGTGTAGAATTTAGTCCTGAGTTTATTCCTGATTTGGGCCTGTTAGTGCAGAGTTTAGTCCTGAGTTTAGTGCTGCTTTAGTGCTTTAAAGGACGTTACTGACCTGGGAGGCAGTGGTCCACACAGAGCAGCGCAGCAGTTGGTCAGGATGTTTCCGTAGCTGTAGGGGTTGTAGTTGTCCTTCCCTCGCTTGGTGGACCAGGACCCTTTAATCTGAACCAGGACCAGGACCAGACCAAACCAGGACAGAAACAAAGAGAAGAGTGTTGGTTCACTTCCTCATCACCAAAAATATCACACTCAGATCAAAACAGCCACTGTTAAACTTTCTCTTTCATATTCAGTCACAGTGACATCAGATTGGTTCTCATGGAGCCCTCTCAGGGACCTCCTAGTGGTCCCCGGTCCACAGTTTGAGGCCTCGTATACTCACGTCCTCGTTGGTGGTCTGGTTGGAGCTGATCAGGTAGGTGTGAAACCCCGACAGACCGACGATGGACCAGACCGAGAAGAAACACACCACCACCTCCAGGACGGTGCAGACCAGAGTCAAGGTCAAACTCTGAGCTCACAGTTACTCAAAGATAACAGTTTGAAAATATGAATACAACTAAAACACATCATTCTGTAGCTGAACATTATGCAGGTTATAAAGTATGCAGGTTATACAGTCAATATGTTTCCATTTTGGGTGTTGTCCAAAATCTTTATAAATAGGATTTAAAATAAATTAAGTTTACATTTGTGCTACACAGATGCAGTTTTTTAAAACCCTATGGAGCCCCACAGGTGTCATGGACAAAAACAAAACACCAATTCACAGAGAATTACGTTAAACGCTGGCAAAACAATCTCACCACATGGTCCTTTAGTAGCTATTCTGGAGCTTTTAATTGTATTACACAATCTTCCTCATCAGGAAACACATAAGTTGTTCTTAGAAACGTTTTCAGGGATGTCAAAGTAAACACGCAAACACAGCTAAATCCTGTTCACAATAAGGCAGTGGAACTAATCTAATCTAAATGAGCAGCTTGGGTTTAAGGAGACACTGGATACTGTACATTAGATTTTCCTCTTCAACGTTATGTTATCTTTTATATCCTTTTAATATATGTTAAAATGACAAAATGTTTCATAATTTTCGCATATTTTTTGCTATGACACATGCCAGGCTCCATAAAATTTACTATTAACCTTATTCCAGCCCCATGATACCTTGCATGAATTACAGGCGCAACTTCCGATTATTCTTTTTACTGAACTAGCGTCTGCAAGAGTTAGCGCTATGCTACAAGTGTCTCCCCTCTTCTTATAGATTTTTGGGAAATCAATCTTAAACAATCAACATATAGCAGTTGGTTAAGTTGAGTGTTAATTGGTGAGTTTTAGAGGTCCTGGTACGTAGGCTTTGTTACCCTCGGCTAGCTAGGTTAGCTGTTTCCAACTGTTTCTAGTATTCTAGTAATCTCTGCTTTGAGATAGATAAGATTCTGTTCAACCTTCAACAAAACACGTCCAACTTTATTACTACTGAAGTACTGATGAGCCTCAGAGCTTTTCAGTTTGTTCATCACTTCACTGTCAGTAGCATAAGTATTCAGTCTACAGTAAGTAGCAAAAGAATAAATGAAGCAGCTAGATATGCTACTGTACATTATCCAAGGCCACTTCTTTTGTCATGCCTCATATAGAATTCATTTGTAAGAAGATACAGCAGCATATTTACTTTCTTTGTAGACTCAGATCTTTTGGAGCCAGTGGTCAGATCATTTTTCTGTTTAAATCTATTATTCAGAGTGTTATGCTGTACTGCAGTACAGTCCGGTTCAGCAGCCAATCTGTGAAACTTTAAACTAAACTATACAACCAATTCTGAATTTGTGCAAAGATTATTGGCCAGCCTGTGGCACATTCCTTTTAAGTAGATCACAACAAGAGCATGCTCAGACTTAGTAACAGCATGTCCTCTGACTCCTCGTATGTTTTAGACGGAGAAGTCCCGCCCTCTAACAGACGATTTAGAGTCCCTCCATTAAAACTCTTTCATACCAGTCTATCCTGTTGCTTAACCAAGATCAGCGTGCTGCTAATTGAGATCTGAATCCAGAGGATACGATGTGTTATTTTTGATGTTACGATTGTTTGATTTGTTATGTGTCAACCTCTTAAAACTGAACTAAGGACGCAAAATTAATTTCAGTATAAACTGACAATAAAGGCGTAGTAGTGTAGCAAATCTTTGTGTAGTGTATTGTATCATATCGTACTGTATCATATCATAGTGTATCGTATCCTATAGTATCATAGTGTATCATATCATATTGTAGTGTAGTATATTGTTGCGTATGGTATCATATCATAGCGTAGTGCATTGCATTATAACGTATCGTATCTTCAGGTCCCGTCCTTTGGTAGTAGAAGGCAGAGGTATGATCACATTATCCTGTTTAAGGTTCCAACATAATTTACTATTTGGATTAATTAGTCGGAGATCTATTGGAGGGGAGGGTGATGGTTTGATTCCTCATGTGGGGATCCATAGACACTGAGGTTAATGGGCTAGGATTGTCAGTAACTATTATAGAAAGAGGATTACAGTTATTAGCTTGTGACTCCAGTAGACA
Organism: Thunnus albacares; assembly: GCF_914725855.1. Taxonomy (NCBI): domain Eukaryota; kingdom Metazoa; phylum Chordata; class Actinopteri; order Scombriformes; family Scombridae; genus Thunnus; species Thunnus albacares. Next base: position 24,436,342 of record NC_058121.1, on the reverse strand, counting down.
CAAACAGAAAACAGTAGAAGAGTGAAGAGAGATTAATCTAAATGTGGCCCCCAGAGCATGTGACAGGGGTTTGACCTTGGCAATGGATTATGGGACTTATTGACCTGTGGTTGGTGACTGTGTCAGAGTCATTGATTTATCAGAGCTGCATGCAAACACAAACACACAATATTAACCTACACAGGGAACAAGGGAGAGGAAGTGTATGAGAGAAATTAGTGCCTCTTCTGATTTTTTGTGTCTGTGCTGTGGCAACATTAAGATGCAGCAAAGATGAACTGCATGACGAGATGTAACCAGAAACTAAATGCTTATGTAAACATGTGTATGGGCTGAAAGTATGGATTATTTCTGTGTATGAACTTACTTAGTGTGTGTTTATGTGTGTGTGTCTGATGAAAGGCCTTAATGAAGCTTAAAGTCATAAGAGGCATCTCTCAGTCTGTCCAGCCATTAAAGCTGCATTCATTTATTTTTGGTCCACTTGTTGGCAGCAGAACAAGCTGTAAATACAACATCTGACATTATCAGCTTATAAAGTAGTTGTGGCTAACATGTTAGTGAACAGCAGGCAAAGAGCACCATGATCATCCCATTAACAGTGCCAATAATGACTAGTGGGGTTCCTCAGGGTTCTATTCTTGATCCTTTATATATTCAGTTTAGTTAAAGCTAAATTATTATTATTATTATTTTTTAAAGTTTTGTCCACTTGGGGGCAGCAGAGCAAATTATAAACACAACATCTGTAATATTATCAGTTTATAAAGTAGTTGTGGCTAACATGTTCGCAAACAGCAGACACACAGCAACATAATCGACCCATTAATAGTATCAATAATGATGTGGGGTTCCTCATGGTTCGATTCTTGGTCCTTTATATTTTCAATTTTGTTAGACCTAAATTAATTTTTCATTTTTAAAATCTTTTGATCCACTTGGGGGCAGCAGAACAAGCTGTAAACACAACATCTGACATAATATCAGCTTATAAAGTGGTTGAGGCTAACATGTTGGCAAACATCCAGCAGATAACACATATGGTATGTGGGTTTGTCAGTCAATGTTAATATAAAACATATTGATTAATGCAGCTTTATATCATAAACTCAACTCAGAGACATTGGCTGTTTCTGATTGGCTCTCCACAGTTAAAGGATATCTGGCCGGACTGTCTTTGAGTGCGCTCAGGAAACCTGTCCGGTTCGATCCTGCAGGACACAGAGTGTGTTTTCACGTTATTCAGTTTAGCATTACGTGCAAAAGGCATGCAAATATAAGCAACACTAAGAACCTGTTGGATGGATGAAAAATGAAAACTTGTACATCTTTACCAGTAGTCGGGTAAAAAATATGAAGTTCGTCCTGAGGGAGGCATCATAAATCTAAAGGGTTTATCTCTGTACGGTGGCCATTACAGGACATCTCAGACTAAGCATGTCAGGGTTAGATCAACTGAGTCTAAGGTGATTTGTCAGGCTCAGCTGGACTTATGCTTTGACCTAAATGCTAATGTTAGCATGTTAACACACCACAGGTTAGTAATTTGTCATTTTTAGCATATTAGCTTCTTTACATACATATTTAATAACAAGCTAACATTTAGCATTTTACCTTTAGCATGCTAACATTTAGAACGTAATGCTTAGCAAGTTAGATTATTTTTTAATATGTAATGATATATTGTCTTGTGGCATACATACACATAAATTAATTTAAGTTGTGGAGGTTTCTGACATAAGACGGAGTAAGAACCTTAGTTAGAAAAAAAATTGTCATAATATTACGATAAAAAAACCTTTTTTTCTGGGAAAAAGCTGTAATATTTCAAGAAAAAAAAGTTTTAATACAAGAAAAAAGTCATAAAAGATTTCGTTGCTTCAAGAGTAATATGTCATTGTGATAATGCTTATAGGTTGACTGGATTAGATGTGCATGTTTCAGCGTTTAAAGATAGTCCATAGACTACTGAAGCCTACAGTTATTTAAACTTGTATTTGTATTAAAATCTTGCAATATTATGACTTTTTCTTGCAAAATTATGACTTAATTTTTGTAATATTACAACTTTATAATCATCCCAGATTTGTTATCCTAATTGTGGCCCCAATACTCCGTTGTACTGTCTTGATCTGAGGCAACAAGTCAACATTTTGACCTCAGGATTCATCCTCTGGAGATGTTAAAGGTGCGTAAAAACTTCATGACTACCCACCATATTTTTCTCAACTCTGAAGAAACAAAGAAATAAATCAAGAGCAAAACCAAACTGGAGAAACTGAATACTCAATATTATGTGAAGACTGAACAAACACACCTATGACTGGGGAATACATTAAAAATAAATTTAAATTAAAATCTGTGGTAGTGAATGTGTCATTTCAGACTGAGTTTGTATGTGATAAACTCAAGATCTTCGATATTTTAAAGATTCAAGTAGCTAAATTGTGTTAAAGATGCATGTTTCTAAGGGGGATGGGCTGTATAGGAATGTGAGCTTAAAGCTGCAAGTAGGAAATTTCATCCCGATTTGGCGCTAGAGGTCACCAAAATCATTAGAAATTACTTTCTGAGAACCGTAAATATCCACAGAGACTTTCATGGAAATCATGCTCGTTCCCGAACCAAAGTTTTAGATTGATGGTTGCCTTCGAGGCCACACTTCTGGTGGGACAGCAAGAGTAAACATCCCCAGCTGAACTTGCCAGTACAAAGAGCTTCTGCTCTCTAAATTTACATCTTGTAGATCAAAGTCACGACACTTAGCTGGATCTTTTTATAGCTCTGCTGCTAAAAACAGAAAACAAGCAGCGTAGTGTTCAGAGGAAGACACGGGTTTATCTCAGACAGTCTGCCGGTTGTAAAGACTTTGAATCTGAAGCAGCCCGAGGCTTCAGTTTCTGACTGTTTGGAAAACAGCATCAGCAGCCCGAACGCACAGATTTAGGTCAATGAGTGTGACACGGAGGATCGGTCAGTGTTTCTAGACCCAGAAACACAAAATCAATGATGGGTTTTACTCTTCTGTCTGGGCAGCCGTGGATTTACTTTATTTCTATGAAAATCAACCTTCAGAGAGGGATATAATTCATCTCATTCAATATTTAGTCAATTTCATCATCAAGTAGCAGTGCAGTAGTGATCAGGGACTATTTAGTTAAGAGAGAGAGGAAAGCCATGCATTGACTCATGACTGTTGCTGGAAAAACAAATTTCTCCAATTTGACCACACAGTTTAAACATTAAGCTATAGAGTTGCGAAATCAGAGAAGATATTCCAGGGGCCCCTGGTTCAGAAGTAAAAAATCCTGCTCATTTTTCTCATAGACAACATTACGTTACTCACAGTTCTCTCTCTTCTACGGCTCGGATCAACAAGGCATCATAGTATTCTTAGCCGTCCACCACAATCACCACAAAACGTGATTTCTTGGGTACATTCAAGCCCTTGCCAAACGAGTTTACACAATGCTGATTAAGCCTATCACCGCCAGATAAATCTCTCTGTATACAGAGTTTTTAAATCTCATGTCAGGAGGGACATTCTGGCTGTTTGAATGAGCAACCAGAGACTTCCGCTGGCCGAGCTGGCTGACTTCCAGTTATCTCTCCGCTAACTTGAATGGGGATAAAATAATTTAATCGTCTTTACTCTCACTGCTTGAAGGGCAGTATCTTATTCTGGCCCTTTATGCGCCCCCTCAGTTCAGCCTCTGTCTGAAACAGGCCGTTTTAGCTCCTGTCTCTTTAAGCCCCGCCTCCTGATGAGCCCACTCTGTTCTGATTGGTCAGCTTCAGGAAGCTTCCTCCGGCTCCAGAGGCTACGGAAACAAACTATAGTAGCAGGATTTCACTTCTTTTTCTTGTTCTTTACTCCAAATGTCAACTTCTCAAATACATCCGTACATGTTGGAGCTGAATCAGATCTGATCTATGAGAGTGGACGATACATGGAAACACCTTAGCAACAACCTTAGTAACCAACACTACAGAACGGGCGACCGCTTCTGAGCGTATGCGATGAGCCGACGTCAAACAAAACGTGACAAACGAAGCGTTCACAGCAGGTTGAAGCCCTGGCTTTTGACTTGCAGGCAGCATTTCTACATACGTTCACCTCAGGTTTTGGAGCTTTGACCATGTTTAGTACAGATATCTGACATCATAACAGTATTTAAATAACAGAAAATCACAAAAAAAGCATAATATGTCGCCTTTAAATATATGGCAGATGATAAAGAAATCTGATTACTGATAAAACTCTGTGTTTCGTGCACATAATAACACGTCTGATCTCCTGACTGCTCTGAGTAACGAGCAGAGTCAGTATGAACGGTGTCCTGCTCTGAAAGGATCGATCAGTATCTGGAAACAGGAAGAGACTGCAGCGTCAGCCTCTCTCTGACAGCCTGTCAATCACAGAGCAGGGGGCGGGACTAGGGAGGATTGATGACCTCGTCTCATCCATTACACAGATGAGAAGCTGCTGCAGAGCTGCAACACACAGACGCTTCAATACAGAGCCAAACAGGACTGATATCTAACATAACCTACTCTCTATGACCTTTAAAATGTGGAATAAAATGAAACTGTAGCTGTACAACATGAATTTGAAAAGGATCTGACTGTATCACATAATAAAACATGACTTAGAGACAAAAGTACTACAGAGAAACACAGAGCAGCTGATTGTTTTTATACAGAAATCAATAAGTGAATCACAGTAGAAACAGAGCGGAGGCAGCCGCAGTGGTGGGCGGCGTAACTCACTGAGGATGACGTGGGTGATGACGAAGGCGAAGATGAAGATGGTGAGGAAGGAGAGCGAGAGGATGAACAGGTAGAAGAAGCGGTAGTTCCTCCGTCCGACGCAGTTCCCCACCCAGGGACAGTGATGGTCGAAACGCTCTGAGACAGAAACATTTAAAGAAATGAGCTTTGACATTTTCTAAAACTGAAACAGAAGATGAGAAGCTGTATTTACAGAAATATTCAAAATCACACGGTAAAAACTTTTATATCAGCTGAATGGAATTTATTAGTTTTCTTATTTTACTAGAAAACATCCTGTCAATAAAAAAGGAAAACCTGACACCGTACATCAGTCTTTAACCCTGAACTAGTCGCCCCTGATTCATTTAGAGCTGCAACTATTCTGATAATCGAATAATCAAAAAGTGCAAAACATTTGCAGCTTCTTAAATATAAGAATTTGAAACTTTTATGTGTCATACATGATAACAAACTGAGTATCTTTAGATTTGGGGCTTTGATCAGATAATAGAAGATATTTGAAGGCGTCACCTCGAGCTCTAAGACATGATATCAGACTTTTTTCACTATTTTTAGACATTTTATAGACAAAACGATTAATTTGGGAAAATAATCATTTGCTAGTTGCAGTCTTGTACCAGTTTGCTTGTTCTTTGAGATCACAATGTCTGATTAAAGGACGAGTTCACAGTTTTTCAAGTGTCTTAAAGCAACGGTTAGGAGCCCAAATGAACATCGAAACAGGTTTTTCTTGCTGTAATCATTCCTCCTGTTCACACTGACCACTAGAAGATCCCTTCATAATGCACTTACAGTCCTCCTTCTGTACAAAAATGTATTTAAAAGTTCATCTGAAGCTAATATGAAGCTTCTTTTAATATCCAGTATGAACAAGAGGAATGATTACAGCAAGGAAAACCTGTTTCAATGTTCATTTGGGCTCCTGACTGTTGATTTAAGACACATTTGAAAAATTGTGAACCTTTCCTTTAATCATCTGTTCGATCAACGATCTGGCAGATTTGAAATTTTAATGTCTGTCTGCAGCTTGAGCAGCAACAGGAGTATGTTTGACATATTGTGGTTAAACTGTAGTGTGACTGAGACGCTGTGATATAAAACTGAACCTCACATCAGATTGTTGCATCTTTACTTTCTGTTTATAGAACTGCAGAAAGTAACGCTGCCTCTCTCTCTTTTTGTCAACATTGTTGAGGACTCGGACGTCTTGTCTGAATAGATTTTAGCCGACAAACCGACCGCTTTAAGTTCAGCGTGAGCATAGAAGTCAAAGGTTCTGTTTGTGCGGAAAGGAACATAGAAGATGAATAAAAACTGACCGACACAGTTGTCACACAGGCTGCAGTGTGACGCTCGCGGCGGTCTGAAGATTTTGCAGGTGAAGCAGTATTTCAGTTTGACCGTCTGACCGTTGATGAGAACTTCTCTGGTGCGGGGCGGCGGTCTGCAGCCTGCCGAGTCTGAACAACACAAACACAAACACACTGTTTTTAACTTGTATTTTTCTACTTTTGTACTTTAAAACCTGCATTAACTGAAGTTTGGTCGACTAGTTTTCAGCAGAAACAAGCAGTGAACACAACACTGACTTATCATCAGCTTTTAACAGTTGCTTATTTCCACATCCAGCAGTTATGGAGCAACTTTATGATTCATTTGGAGTCGTGTTTCTGTCCACTTGGTGAATGTAAGTCCAATATTGACTCTCTTTTAGCTCTGTTTTTGGTCTCCACCAACTCCTGAGGGAAATATCTGGCTCTTTATCTGCTAAATGCTCCACTATGTTCACCAGCTAGTTTAAGCTAACTGTGTCTGTTTGCTGTTTGGTGCTGAGCAGGTAGTGTACAGTGGCTTCTTAGAGCTTTTCCTCTGAAAACAGCTGCCTGCTGCGGCCAAAAACGACGCTATGAGAGCGCTGAGAGTGAACCAAAACTGTAAAGTTGCAGCCGGACAGATAAACAATGAGCTGAAACTTGGGAATCAGTTTGTAAGTTTAGTTTGTCAGACAGGAAGTGAGGATGTTGTTTCAAGCTTTGCGTCACAGTATAACTTCTATAAAACTGTTTCTATCCTTCGTCTGTGTGTGTTTAAGATCCAGCTCGTTTCCTGCCGACAGACCCAGACATGGACCATATTTGGTCATTCCGGGCTCTGTGGTGATTGACAGCTCGGTCAGCTGTATCCGCCGTGAAAATAAATAAATAACAAACAAACGAGGAAAAAAAAAATAATAATAACAGGTTTCCAGAAATGGATCAGAGAGTTTCCAGCAGTGACGTTCAGTTTCTGTGGAAACGACTGATTCGCCAAGACAGACTTCTGACAGAGCGGAGGTCTGAATACCGGAGAGATGACATGTGACTGAACACACACACACACACACACACACACACACACACACACACACACACACACACACACACACACACACACACACACACACACACACAGTGTCTGGAGGAGGTGGTGAGTGGATGTGATGACTCAGTATCATTAGAGAGCAGCTTCTCCAGCTCATCTACAGACTTTTACATCTGATAAGAACAAAAAACCTCAACAGACACGTAAACTAGAACAACGAGGATTCAAAGTGACGATTAAAAGTATAAAAACTGAGATTAAAGTAACAAAAATGAGAAAGTTTGACGAGAACAGTTTAACTTCATCTTTTGGCCAAACTTTAACTTTTCACGCTGAAACTTTTTAAATCACTGTTATGATATGTTTCATTACTTTTCCTTTTTTTTTATCATCACTGTAAGTTTTCACAGCACTGCTTTTTCACTTTCCAGGGATCGAACCGACAACCTTCTGGTCACAAGTTCAAGTCTGTAACCTAATAGTCCAGTCAATCTGTGGTTTTATGTGATCCTTAGAGACATCCAAATATCATATTAAAAGTATAACATTATAAACTTAGTGGATTCATGTCACAGCGTCACACAGAGAAGTGTGTATCTCTGCTTCTGAAATGCTATTTTCATATAATTTATGTCAACACGTTGGTTTTCTAGGGTTTTCTTTCACATACAACCATCAGATACGACCTGTTCTGAATGTATATGTACACTTTGAGGTTACACTTACGCCAAAATGACCTTTTTTTTAAAAATCCAAACAAAGTCAAACCATTTATTTATCATTGAATTTTCTGCACATACAAATTTATCTTAGTAATATGTTTTTACCATGAAAACTATGATACATATCAGCACAGAGAGACCAAACATGACGCAGCTTATTCACCGATAATGTTTCCTTTCATACAAACTTTTTTTTTGTCAGTTAGTGTCTCACTGACATTTTCCATCACTCTCACTTTAATTACTGATAACTCTTCATCATAATTACTTTGATTGATACGTCTGGGTGAATGGGTTACTCTGTTACGTCGTGGCATGAATCCAGCTTTACGGTGATGAATGTTGACGGTGATGTGAAGAAATTATGAGTGACGGCGATTAAAAGCTGCAGCGAGAAAAGAAACAATCAAGATAAGTGACGATGAGATGAAGAGTAAAGATTAAAAAAAACTGATGAAGAGTCAAAATATTAAAAGTAACAGCTTGTAAGTCAATTTAAGGCGATGACTGCAGATAAAAACCACATAAGAATGAGAATATTTCTAATTTCAAAGCACAGTCCAGAGTGTGTGTGTGTGTTTATGTGTGTCTCCATGGTTACCGATCTGCCTCTCCAGGTCGGCGGCCTCGTCCGGCGTGGCTCGGGGCAGGACGCCGGGGTCGCTGAAACTCGCCCTGAACAGCATCCCCATCACGAAGATGAAGAGGACGCCGCCGACCGCCGGGATGGCCGGGGTCAGGTTGGACGCCAGGAAGGGACAGCTGCAGACACAGAGATGGGGACCAATCAAAACACTCCCGAAGGTCTCGGGCCAATCACGTGAGCCTCTCTGATGTTTTCAGGACTTCATGAAACACAAATACTCAAGGGGGGCCACGGACGACGGGGGGTTTCACCTCAGGGGCCCGTTCTTGTTCTAACATCAAACAGACAGTCTGAATGCTGCCTTTTATTTGAAAATGTTTCTTTAAAGGGCAGGTTCGCAATTTTTCAAGTCTGTTTAAAAGTTTAAAAGTCTATCTGAAGTTAATATGAAGCTTCAGCGTCCAAATGAGTCAAATCAAGTAGATATCTTTCAATATTACAGTCTTTTTAGTGCCAAAGTTCCTCTTTTTGTTACGATACTTCCACTGCAGCTCAACAGGGAAACACAAAGAGGGAATTTGATGCTAAAAAGACTGTAAATGTGTCAGATATCCACTTGATATGACTAACTCAGACTGCTGAAGCCTCATATAAGCTTCACATCAACTTTTAAATGACTGAATGCACATTTGAAGGGGATTTTTTAGCAGCCAGTATGAACAGGAGGAACAATTACAGGGAGGAAAAACCTGTTTCACTGCTCATATGAACACCTGACTGATGTTTTAAGACACATTTGAGAAACTGTGAACGTGTCCGTTAAAGAAGAATAAACCCAGAACAGATCTGAGCGTCTCAGGAGAAACAGCGTCTTCGCACTGATCTGACGTTTCGGAGGGTAAATTTAGCTCTGATGATGGAGGCGGCGGAGCTGAAACTGACAACCTTTACCTGATCACACACACACAACATCAATCACGCGCTGTGTCGGCGTGTTTGTTGTGAATAAATCCACTGAAACAAATCAGAGAACTGAAACACAGCCTGCAAGGAAAAAAAAAAAAACTGTAGCTTTCGCAGAATAAAACAAACATCAAGATTTCTGTTTCTTGTTTTATCTTTGTGACGGAGTTCGTGTCGCATATCAGAACAAAACTCTGTCTTAGTTGATCTGTTTTTGAAGTTTTAGCTAAACTCGCTAGCTGCAGTAGTGACAGTGTTTGCTGTCAGCGGTCTCACTTTACAGATGTGGAACGTTTCCCGACAGCCTGCAAACATACAGCTGCAAAAAAACAACTAATGTTTCTGTTTACAGCAGGAAACAGACGATATTCAGCACTTTTGATACAACTTTTAAAAACCTTCTAAGGACGACTGACATGGAGTCTCTCCCTCTCACAGACACTGGACGCTATATTAACGTAAAATCACATAATCTTATATTTATTTCCTCTAACATGGCACATTAGGTTAAACTTTTATTATTATTAATTGCACATCTGTATATACTGTTTACACTATGAACATCTGCACATTCCTGCTCAATATTTTGCACATTTCATCTCTTTAATCTAAACTTTAAACTTGCTTTTTTTCCATTTAGAATATGTTTTGCATATTTTAATGTAAATTTCTGTTTCATATTATTTACGATTTCTTGATTTTTGTATATATTTTGATTATTATGCAACAACATTAAGGCAAATTCCTTGTATGTGTGAACCTACTTAATAAACCTGTTTCTGACTTCTGAAGCTTTTTACAACTTTTTGCAGGTTAAATAACTTTGAGCAAAGTAAAAAATAACTTTTTCACCTTTTAAATACTAATTTATATAAAAGCAGACTTCATAGTTAAAGTTAATTTGCAGATTTCTTCTCTGGATGTTTTGGCATCATGTCTGCAGTTAAGCTGCAATGATTAGTTGATTAATTGATTAGTTGTCAACTATTAAATTAACTGGCTAAACAAGTTTGATAATCGATTAATCGTTTTGAGTCACTTTTTAAGAAAAAAAAGGTCAAAATTCTCTGGTTTCAGCTTCTTAATGTGAATATTTTCTGGTTCTTCATGACAGTAAACTAAATATTTCTGTGTTGTGGACAAAATGAGACATTTGATGACATCATCTTGATCTTTGAGACATTTTTCACCATTTTACAGACCAAACAACTAATCGATCAGTCGAGAAAATAAACGGCAGATTAATCGATAATGAAAATAATAGTTAGCTCTGGTTTACAGCGACATAATGAGACGACTGATGGAATCATTAGTCTGATGGTTTATGAGGTTAACGTCAACAACAACAACAACAACAACAACAACAAGCTATTTTAGAAGATATAAAGTAAATATTCAACTAATAAAGTTAATTCCATGACATTTAACTTTCATCATAAGCAGCTGCAGAGATTCAGATTCGGTTTGTTTACAGTGAAGACGACATGTGAGATGAAGTCATCATTAACATTATAAACTCACCTCATGAGCACAAGTAACATTAAAACAACCGTTAATTAACCGTTCACTGCAGCGGAAAAGCAAAATACTGTAACAAAGCAAATTTACATACATCATAAGTTTTTGATTTAGACGTTTATATTTTATATTTCATTCGTATAGTCGATCATATCTTCATGATGATGTTTATGCATATTTATTTACCTTTCTCCCCTCCTCTCTTTTTATTTATTTACTTGTTTATTTTTTCCACCTTCCCAGATGCACATTAATTATACTTACTGAAACTTGTGAATATGTTTAGTCGATAGTGTTTGTTCATGAAATATCAGAACATAAATAAGAGATCTGATACAGATTTTGGGGGATTCAGCCTCATTTTCACATGAGAGATGAGTAAGAAAAAAAATAGTGAACATTTTTTCTTTCAAGTGGAAAAATTTAGCAGGTTACCATCTTGTAACCAAAACAAAACAAACAAACAAAAAACAAACAGATAAATAAATAAATAAGATTTTTTTAAAACTCCAAAACCTCAGAATAAAGCAGAAAAATAAACACAAAATCAGATTATGGAAATAAAATAAACATTCTGTGAAAATAGTGAATTCTTTATGAAAAATTACAATTAAAAAATATTTTTTTCCCCTCAGAATAATTTTTTTTTACAAGTGGAAAAACTTGTCATCAGTCAATAAAGAAAATAAAATAAACAAAACCCCCAGAACAAAACAGTAAAATAAACAAATAAATCTGATTATGGGACTAAAATATAATAAATAAATAATAATAAAAAAATCTGTTAAAAATAGTCTGAATCCCTGAAGAGAAATTAAGATTAAAAATCAGTTTCCACCACAGAATATTATTATTATATTTAATATTTTATCAGAATCCTATAATCCTATAAACATCTTCCATTTACATCAAGATCTATCTATTAACTTCTTTTTTGTCTGACATCATGACCTCCAGCTGGGGTCAAAGGTCACACAGCTGATGTTGAGACTTTTAGAGAGGTTTTTTTTTTTTTTTTTTTTTAACACAAACTGGGTTTAAATCTCAGATAATAATCCCAAAATTAAAAAAGTGTGTGTTTGACTCACTCGAAGGTGAAGAAGAGGCCGCAGGTGAGCAGGATGAGCACCAGGGTCAGGTAAAACACCCCGGTCTGCCTCGCCATCATGATCCGGCCCCCGCAGTAGAACCGGTTCCTCCCCGGGAACACCTGCCACTTCCTGCGGGGGTTCCGGCTCCTCTGGGCCGGGCAGGACGGCTCCAGTGTCTCGGCGGTGGCCGGGCAGGAGCTGCTGCTGCTGCGGGTGCAGATCTGGTTGTACTGACCCGGCTGCTGCTGCTGCTCCAGAACCGCATGATGCATCTGAGACATGTGTCCTCACAGGTGAGCAGACAGGTGAATAACCGCAGAGATTACAGGTAATATGGTGCGTTCAGGGTCCGCAAATCTTCAGATGAATCCTGCTGTTGTTCTGTAATTTTCTGTAAACAAACACCAACTCGTGGTCTGATGCACGCGCGCGAGGGTCCAAACCCACCCCCCCCCCCAAAAAAAAATCCAATCGCGAGCCACCACAACACCCCCGCCTCGTGCCCAGCTGCGTCCCGATCACATAATCCGGCTTTTATATCCCGGGATAAAAGATCCGGTTCTGAACGGGAGACGGAGCCGGACGGTCCGGAGCGGGAGGAGGCAGCGGCTGGAGGTTCAGATGGTGTCTGTCGGTGAGGAGGAGGAGGCGGAGGAGGAGGAGGAGGAGGAGGAGGACGTGTGGAGCATCCTGATCCTCCGCAGAGCTCCGCGTCCCGGACTGCACAGATCCTCTATTGACGCGATGAACCACACTGTAGAGAAAAAGGAAACCGCAGTGACAAAGTCACATTTACTCAAACACTGTAGTTAAGTACAGTTTTCCATGTGATGCTACTGTATTCTTCCACTCCACTACATTTCAGAGGGAAATATTGTACTTTCTACTCCACTACATTTATTTGACAGCTTTAGTTACTTTTCAGATGAAAATTTGACACAATGGATAATATAACAAGCTTTTAAAATACAACACATTGTTAAAGATGAAACCAGTGGTTTCCAACCTTTTTGGCTTTTGACGTCTTACAAAAAGCAGTGTGTAGTCGGGGTCACATTTCACGTGTCTATGAGTTGTTAACAGCTCCACTAAATAGTGATTTTTCCCTCTAAACTTCTCACATGATTTCATTTCAATAAATGTTCAAATGATCCAATATTTCAGCAAAAATCAAAGATTAGAGAAAAAGTCCAAAAACTGAAAACAGATTTGTGTATCAGAACTTTGTTTTTTCTTCTTTCCTCTCCCATTAATCATCTCACGACCCCTCAGATTTATATAGTGACCCTTTTGGAGGGGCCCGACCCCTAGGTTGGGAACCACTGGACTAAACTAGCTAACTGTATATAAAGTAGTTGAAAGTAGCTCCACCTCCAGCAGCTACAACAGTAACATGCTGCTCTAACACTGATGCTTCACTATTAATAATCTAATGATGTCATATATAATAATATATCAGTCAGAGGGACCAAACCACTACTTTTACTGCAATACTTTAACTACATCAAGCTCATAATACTTATGTACTTTTACTGTACTTAAGTAGGATTTTTCATGCAGGACTTTTACTTGTAATGCAGTATTTTTAAATTGTTGTATTGATACTTTTACTAAGTAAAGGATCTGAGTTCTGCCATCGCTAACCATCATTCACTCAGAGCCCAAAAGTGATGTTTAAAGTCTGACCAACAGTCTAAAAAACTACAAAGAAATTCAGTTTACAGAGAGAAAAGTGGCACATTTTCCATTATGTTTTGCTTTTTAACTTGATAAATAGCACAGAAATCTTCCCAAGTGTTTACACAGCCAGTAAATCAATGTAAAAAAGAGATAATAATGATGGAAAAGGTATTTATGGGCTGATGTCAGAGGTTATCACACCTACGCTTTTCACATTACAATACAAAATTTATAAAATGTATGAACAAGCTACATTTTTCAATTTAAAAGTCATATCAATTATTAAAAATATATTCTTGCAAAAGCCATGCATATACCCACATTATGTGATCATATTCTATTTAATGTTTTACAATATTTTACTATTTTTTGAAATTGTTATTGTTATTTACACAATATAAAAATCACGCAGATCATTGTTAATATATTATAATCTGATCAAACTGTTTTTTTCTGTCACTTATTGTTTATTTTTATGGTCAAACTTTTTTACTAATTGTTTATTTTCATTTGATTTTGATTTGTAAAGCACTTTGGGCTGCTTCTTTGAATGAAAGGTGCTATACAAATAAAATTATTATATTATTAGTTTATGTTTGTCATTTCATAAACACTAACACTAATTCTGTAATAATTCTTAAATCTGTCTGCTGTTGGAAACGGAGTGAGACCTCTTTGTTTCTTCCTCTTGTGAGCAAAATTCTGTATTATAGACGATCTTTGATTCAGGACTCTGATTCTTTTAACAGAATCAGAGTTTCTTAAACAGAAACTCGATTTAAACCGTTAAAATAAAACACATGCTGTATTTTCTTCTTCATAAAGTAAGAAGAAATATATTTTTGTAAGTCAACACTTTCTACTCTCAGCCTACAGATTATTGTTGAGTAAAAACACGACGGTCTCACGTTCCTAGCGGGATTGTTTCTCACCGGACATTTAATGCAGATGGACCCGAAGCAACATGACAGCCGTTAATGAAAACACGGCTCTAAATGTGGGAGATGGAGCAGAAAGTGACGACGAGGCCAAACTACAGATGTTAAAAGGCAAGATAGTAAATTAACCGGTTAATTTGTCGTTAATATTGACGTCAGCAGTCGGCAGGTTCCGCCGTTTGTTGTGATTTTACAGCGTTTTTCACTCTGAGGTCACTGCAATGTCGACCTGTGTGTGTCCCCTCTTTATCACAGCTAACTCCGCGTAAAAATCTTGCATTTTAATGTTTATTTGGTTATTGAGAAACAAAAATAACCTGTTAAAACATCAGAGGGTCGTTTCTGGATTTGTTGTTTCCTCCTACACAGATTATCTTCTTATTGTCTTGCAGAGAGAGACTGTGACGCCAAACTCCATTTAAAACTTTTACAGTTTAAGGTTTCTGTACCTATCAAAAATTACGCATGAGACATAAAATATAACTAGACTTTATTTCTGAAACATTACGTTCTTCTGTTCAATTCGGCTCAGTATAAACCACCAAGCAGTCCTCAATGGAGGAAGTGTTGGTTGTTCAATTATATGAGTCCAGAATGAAAACGTGGCTGCAGACCAGTTTTGTATCATGTTTTGTGAAGTCAGGTGTCTTTCCAAGGGATCTTTCATGGTCAAATATTGTAATGGAGTCTGACAGATTCACATCTTGTTAAAGTTGGTTTAATTTGATGATATGTTATTTCCTTAATGGTTGTAGTTTCCTTCTGCACATGTATGTTCTTTATCCAGTCATAGAGAGATACTGTGACGCCAGACTACATTCAACAACTGTACAATTTAATGTTTGTTTGGTTATGGACTGAACCACATGAGCCCTAAACTATGACTTTTGACTGTTTCCTGTCATATCATGTTCTCTGTTCAGGATTTCTGAAGTTCCCAGAAAAGAGTCGGATGAGTTTCCACAGATTTCCTTTCACTGAAAGTGTCTCAAGTTCTCACCTGACTTCCTGTGTGCAGGTGCAGCGTTCCTGACCACGGTGGCGTCTGCAGGGATGATGGCAGGATTTGGTTCCACGTTAGCGCTGGCCAAGAAAAAAAGCCCAAACTGGTTTAATAAGGTAAAGTTCCTCCTGCAGGAGTGTCGAGAAAATCAAGTCTTCATTGTCGCTTTTCATTCAGAATTTGCTTCATATTCTAAGAGGATCCTTCCTGCTGTTTTTACCACACAGATGACAAAATTAGCTTTTCTGATGACTGATGGACGAACGCTTTATCGTCAATGTTCCTCGATTACTTGAACTGTATCATTAAACATTAGAGCGCAAAACATTCATTGATAAAGTCAATGGACAGACGATTAATCAACAACTATCGATCTGTGAATTATCTCAGTTGTTTTCTTAGCAAAAATGACTAAACGTTTTCTGTCTCCAGTTTCTCCAGTTTGAGGATTTACTGCTTTTCTCTGTTTTATATGATTGTAACGAGGTGTCACGTTGGACTCTGGTACATTATATAGACTAAAACAATCTGCAGATAATTGAAATAAGGCTGCAACTAATGATTATTTTCATTATCGATTTATCTGTTGATTATTTTGTCAATTAATCGATTAATCGTTTGGTTTATTAAATGTCAGAAAATAGTGAGAAATGACTTGAAGTATTAATCAATTAACTAAGAGCTGCAACGATTAGTTGAGCAGCTATTTTGATAATTTATTAATCATTTTATTCACTTTTCAAGCAAAAAAGCCAAAAAATTCTTTGGTTTCGGCTCCTGAAATGTGAATATTTGATGCTTTAAAGACGTCACATTGGAGTCGGAGCTTGACATTGTATTGACTAAAATAAACTGCAGATTAATCGCTAATGAAAGTAGGGCTGCAACCAATGATTATTCTCACTATCGATTCATCTGTCAATGATTTTTTCGATTAATCGTTTGGTTTAAATGTCTTCGTGTTGCCTTTTCTGTCCGACCAAAAGTCTAAAACCTTCATATATTCAATTTACTGTCATTTATGTCAAAGAAAAGCAACAAAACTTCATAATAAAGCAGCTGGGAACAATGAATTCTGCATTTTTGCCAGAAAAAATAACTGAAACGATGAATTGATCATGGAAACAGTTGCCAGTTCTCTTTCTGTTGATTGACTAATCTATTAGTTGTTTCAGCTCTGAATGAAAATAATCTTTAGTTGCAGCTAATTAAAACTAAACTGATCAAACTAATCCTTTAATTGACTAATTCTCTCAGGCAGCACAAGCTGATAGTTGAAGTATCTACGGTTGTGTGCGAGAAGCGAACGACGGTTGTTTACATGGAGTTCAGCGAGTTATTGACGCCGCCGTGTGATTTAGTTTTTCTCATTTGCAGCGCCGTCGAATGATTGGAAACAACAACAAGCGTCCGCGATGACGTCTGCTTTAACCTCCTGACTCATCAGGTGCAGACGTGATGGAAAAAAAACGTCGCGACACATTCCTCCAGAGGTCGACCCGAAAATAGTCCGCAGAAGAAACTTTCCATGAAATTTCAGCATTTTCAATCCACGGCCTCAAACTGGGGGACTTGATCTCATCCTGTTAACTGGAACCGTGCGATTATTGGCTGCTCACAGGATCCCATTAAACATGACGCACACGGACACCAGCGGCCTGTTTGTGTCCGAGATAAACTTAGCGTCAGGGGACAACGGAGCGCTTGTTCCCGGAGTCTATTTCCGTCACAGACTGGTCTTTGTCGTCTACGTCGAAGCCCCTCAGCCCCCGGAGGACTGAGCTAAAATTTTAAAAATGTGAAATGTGATTAAACGTGGAGCCGCACGTGGTGTCGAAGTCGCTGCGTCGCTCCACTTCTGTCTCTGAAGCTTCTACTGGAGCTTCATGAAAACTGCTGATTTTAAACAGTTTGGACAATAAGACTTTATGACAGTGTTTGAGTCACATATTTATATGTATTAACACTGTTTTATAACAACTATGTGGCCAAAAGTATCTGGACACGAATCTTGAAATGAGTTTAATTACATTTACGTTTAAAATAGAAACTTTAAATGTAAAAGCAGGAAACAAAAGATGTAAAGTGATGTTCAGACACAATCAATAAATTAAATAACAAAAAGTAAAGTCTTAGTTTTGCGATTCAATTTTAAAACTTAATTATTAATTTATTAATTAAAGACAGATTGAGGAAACTATTTTAATTTTATATTTTTTATTATTCTACTTTTTCAGAGTTTAGTCATACTTAATTTAAATGCTATTTTAATGAATCAATTAATTGACACAATAGTCTATAATTATTCTAGTGACACACTTCAGCCTCCGTACGACTGACACGTTTCAGTTTAATAACCAGTGTTATTGATCAAGAGTAATAAATATCAATGGATATTTGTCACTTTTATAATTCATATTTGAAAGGAATATTAAGTAAATATTTTTTTATATTTTTTATCATGGTGAAAATGTGCTTCCTCATTTTTATTTGTATTATGTTGTATTTTTAAATTTTAATATTTATATATATTTTATTTGTATTAGTTGCTCTGAGTTTGTTCTGTTATTTATTGTTCGATTAAATCTCCTGTTAAGGTTAAAATGTATTTGATTAATCTTTATTATTATTATTATTATTATTATTATTGTTATTATCTTTAAGAACCACTACCCTATCCTACATTAAAATAATTTATTACACTATTGCTCCATATTATGTCATAACACTTCCGTATCATTTGTTCTATATTTCATTTATATATTTATAGCTGTTTGTTCATGTTAGATTTATATTTTTCAATATGAAAGAGTTAAAAATAAACACATATTTCTAATATACTTTATCTAGTATTTCACTTAAATCATAATATTTTATTTCATAAACACTGTTTTCAGGATAATGCACATGGTTTTCTATATTTGATATATAGAAAATTTAAACTTTTAAACTGCAGCTGAACTTTTTCTTCTTCTATTTCTTTCTTGTTTTATTTTTTCTCTGCTGCTCTTTTTCTTCAGATTTATTTAGTTAAGAAAAGTCAAGTTGAGGCTAAAATAAAAACCTAAAATGAGGTCAACAGTAGAATAATTCTGCTACATACCAGGGTCAGGGTCAAAGGTCAGAGGTCACAGACAGACTCTGTATTCATGTGACTCAAAAAGCAGCAAAAAACTCCAGAAACTGAACTTTTTTTTTTTTTTTTTCCAGAAAACTGATGAAGTTTAATCACATTCAGCCTGATGAAGCTCAGAGTGTAAAACATGTTTCCTCCTCAGCTCTGTGGAATCTGACCTTTGACCTCTGAGACACAGAAAATGTCGTATTAAAAGTTAATTATGTGTCTGTAAATCAATGGTGGAAAGTAACTAAGTACATTTACTTAAGTACTGTACTTAAGTGTAATACTTTAACTACATCAAGCTGATAATACTTATGTACTTTTACTTAAGTAGGATTTTTCATGCAGGACTTTTACTTGTACTGGAGTATTTTTACTTTGCTGTATTGGTACTTTTACTGAAGTAAAGGATCTGAATACTTCTTCCATCACTGCTGTAAATATTCTGACCTCTTCTTTGTCCTGATGAGACTTTTATTAAAAATTTAGATACAGAACTACTGATGACATTATTTGTTCTAGTGAAAGTGAGTTTTCAGAAATGATTTAAATGTCTGTTTATTTCTCTGGTTCCTGACGTCATCGTTTCTTCCGCAGGGCGTCATGGCGACGGCGGCGGTCCCGGAGAGCGGGGCGTCTCTGGCCCTCAGAGCTCTGGGTTGGGGCTCTCTGTACGCCTGGTGTGGAGTCGGTCTGCTCAGCTTCAGTGTGTGGAAAGCCCTGGGAGTTCACAGCGTACGTATCAGCAGACCCACAATTCACTGATGTGTTCTCGCAGTAATGAATTTGATGTGTTTGTTACTGTTAGACAGCAACTCGTTATGTAACACGTTAGTCTGCAAACGACCAGACGCTTCATGCTTCAGTCTTCAGACTGTGGAGGATTAAATGACCTCCAGCTGACAGTTTTATCTCTTCATGGTGCCAACAATAATTACTCCAAAAAAACATCCCATAAATAAACCACTGCTAAAAAAAGAGATTTCAAGATTAAAGAGAAAATATTTTAATACTATTAAAACACTTTTAAATGCTAAAAAAAGGATGAAAAGCTGTAAAAATTCAAGACTGAATTTGAAATATTTCAAGAAAAATTGTAAAACTGCAAGAAAAGTAAATGTTTTAATAAAAAAGTCGAACAATTTCAATAATAATAATAAATAATAATATTTCCAGCATAGAGGTGAAATACTTCAATGTCCTAACATTGAATTAAATATCAAGAATAAAGTAAAAGTTTTTTTTAAGTCAAAATATTTCAAGGATAAAATTGTAAAATTGTGAGAATAAAGCTGAAATATTTACAGATCAAAAGTCCTGAAATTTAAAGATGGTTTATAGAGAAAATATATATGTCAGTAAAAAGTCAGTATAAAGTCAGTATTTTGAGAAACATCGTAAATCAAGTTGAAATATTTCAAGATTACAGTCCTTCATTTTTAAGAATAACAAGAATAAAGTACATTCAAGAAATGTTGTAATATTTAATATATTCATATATTCATTCATATATTCATATTTCAAGAATGAGAATTAAGTCAAAATATTTTGAGAAAGATCATAAAATTTCATGAATAAAGTTGATATTCTTGATATTTCAAGAGGAAAAACTTCAAGAATGAAGTACAAATGTTTTAAAGAAAAAAATAGTAAATTGTGAAAATACAATTAAAATATTTTGAGAAATGTAAAAATTTACAAATAAAGTTTAAATATTTCAAGAAAAAAAAGTTGGAATATTTCGAGAAATCCTAAAATTCCAGGAATATGAATAAAATGAAAAAATATTTCAAGAAAAGTTGTGAAAATTTCAGCTGTGAAAGTGAAAATATTTTGATAAAAATGACGTCAGAAACAAGTTGAACTTAAAGGATCAGTTCACCACGTTTTCACATCTCTAAAGAGATAAAATAGATTTTATGAAATTTAATTGTGTTTAACAGCCAAAACCAGAAGTGATGTCGTTTACTGAACGTATTTTTACCAATTAAAGACAAAAGTTTGTAGTTTTCTGACTGATCTTCATCTCTTCAGTTGTCAGAGTTCAGACAGAAGATGCAGTCCTTCTTCCCGTCCATCCCGAAGACCCCCGAGGCTGCTGGATCTGAACCTCTGGACTGGGACTCCGTCTTCAAGTCCAAGTGATGAACGGACAAGACACAAAGACTAAAAACAACAGAATTTACAGCTGCTGCAGCTGTTCAGACTGTTTGTGTTGATTTCTGTGGAGGCTGCAGAAACCGGAGAATCCTCTGGACCAGTTTATCTTCACTTCTGGTTCCCAGTGTTTCTCCAGTTTATAAAGATGTTGTCTGACTGAGCTCTCCCGGCTCGGAGGGCGGTGTCTTTTGGTCGGTTTCAACAGGTGTAGATTGAATTTCTGTGTTTGAACAGTTGGAAGTGAAATCAGCTCCGACTGTCGGACTGAAAGGACGAAACGCATCGCTTGAAGACTTGGTGGTGTGTTCGAGTAAAATCTGACAAATGAAAACAAATCAGTGTTTTCATGACTGTCACGTTTGTGTACTTCCCATCTTCTCAGAGGACGGGTATCATTTCCTACACGTCGCGTGTCCTTGAACGCACCACGAAGAAAATGCCAAACAACAATAATGTAATTTTGACAACAATAAAAGTGGATGTAATTGTCAGTAAGTTTCAGTTCTTCACAGACTGATTTTAATAGAAATAAACAAAAAGAAATCAATGTGATTGATGGTTTGGAAGCTGATCAGCTGGAATATTGTTACTGGTTCATGCTGTAAGTTAAAAGTCTGTTGGATGCTTGTAAAGCTAATGTTGGCATCTTAAAATGTTAATATGTAATAAATATAAAAACATTTCTTATTTTAATGACAAGTGTGTTAATTTTGTGTCTCTGAATGTTTCACTTGTGAGCTGGTTTGTTTCTATTTGGAGTTTTTTTCTAAAATATCTCAATAAATATAAAATAAATCAAATTTAGCTTCACAATTCACATTTTCTTGCAGTTTGTTTTTAAAGCTATGACATCACTGTAAAGTGAAGCCTTTATTTAATAATAATAATAATAATAATAATAATAATGATGATAATAGTGACTGCTCAGCACGTTTCTCTTGAAGCTCTGGATCAAAATGAAACAGTTGTGTTGAAATCACTGTTTAGAAGCATTAGATACTCAAATTGGCGACATCTGCTGATTAACTACTGTTATTACATTTGTATAGAAGGATTAAAGGACACATTCTTCCAGGTCTATATTTATATTCTTATTTATATTTCTACTGGAATATCTTTGCATGATTTACAGTTAAAAACTCCTTATTTGTCTCATATCGGCTGTTTATGCAGCCCCTCACAAGATCAAATAATAATTAAATGCTGCTTCTGCACCAACTCATCAGTAATAATAATACACTTTATTAAACGTATTACATATATCAGCCACACGATTTTCTGCAAAACCACTACTTTTACTGCAATACTTTACATTTTGCTGATAATACTTATGTACATTTACTTGTAATGGACTATTGTTACATTGCTGTATTGGTACTTTTACTTGACCTGAGTACTTCTTCCACCACTGTTATCAACTGTCTCCATACTATAAAAAAAAACCTGGAAACTTTTTTAAATTGTAGAAACCATCAGATTAATTTAGTAAAAATGTTTCCAGAGCTGCAAAGTGAAACCTGCCTCACAGAAATAGTCTGGTTTATAAATATTTCAGCCTGCAGCAGTGTGAAATGCAGTTATTTCTGCTGCTGCTGCTGCGTTCAGTCTTCAGACGGACAGAACGAAGACGCCGTCACGACGAGTCTCACATCAAAGTGATGACCTTTCACACTGATAACAACACGACTCTAAATATAAACATGTTGGTGTTTACATGTCGTGTCTGAACCACCGGTGGAAGTATTCAGATCCTTTACTTCCCTAAAAGTACTAATACAACAATGTAAAAATGCTCCATTAAAAGTAAAAGTCCTGTATGAAAAATCCTACTACAGTAAAAAGTATTATGAGCTTGATGTAGTTAAAGTATTGCAGTAAAAGTAGTGGTTTGGTCCCTCTGACTGATATATATAGTATACATATGTAGTACATAGTATATGTACTATATATGTAGTGGAGTGGAAGTATAAAGTAGCATCAAATGGAAATACTCAAGTAAAGTACAAGTACCTCCAAATTGTACTTAAGTAGACTACTTGAGTAAATGTAAAGTAAAGTAAAACTTTAGTTGATGTACTATTCAGGAATTGAGAATTAGCGTCACATTTATGAGCTTTGGTGCCAGAAAGGCATTCTGGGAAATGTAAGAAATTTCCATTTGTTGAAAGTAGACTGATTTTACGAGGAGAGGGGCGAGTTGAAGATCACAGACTGATGATGAAACTGAAGATCTGTGGAGACAAACAGGAGCTGGAGGAGTAAAAAATGATGAAAGCAAATGTTTTCCTTTTTCATCATCGTTATTTTAAAGAATATAAAGTTTCAGGAGGGTTGAAGTTCATCACAGCAGCTGTATAAATATCCCTAGTGATCAAAACTCCAATAAAAACATAAGTGAGTTCATGTTAACTAGCTAATGTTGGCATGTTAATAAGCTAATGTTAGCATTTAACCATGATACTCATACAAAGCTAGGATGTGAGTGTTGCATTACAATAAACAGGCCAACTGTGACTATCTTAAAATACTAACTTTAGCATCCAATGCTAATATTAACACTCGCTAACTTTGTGTTTCTACTATAAAGAAACGTGTTTTAATTTGGACCTCAGGGCAAAGCACAGCTGAGCCTCATTAGCCTGTTAGCCCGCTAACCTCTGTTGTGATTTAAACTGGAAGCAAATGTTAGCATCTTAATGTTCCAACATTAGCATTCAGCTCAAACAAAGCTGAACCAAAAGCGCACACGAGCCTGACAAAGTCAAAATTAGTCTGATAGCATAGAACTAAGCCTGACAAGCTAAGCCTAAAATGTCCTAAAGTGGCAACCGTACAGAGATTTAAGTTTTATGACTACTGTTAGAGTAAAAAAAAAACATTATAAAGACTAAAATTGAAATATTTTGAGAGGAATGTCAGGAGAATAAAGTCATAATTTTGAGAAAAATGCCACATTAAGATTTTTTTAATATTACTAATTAAGTTGTAATATTTTGAGATTTTAATTGTAAACAGGTGAGTCTTTCAGCTTTTACGTTCCAAATGAGTTTTTCTCTTGACAAATCGTAACTTTATCAGAGAATTATGGAATTATGACTTTCTCCAGTAATTTTGTGTCATAAAACAGACATATTATGACTTTTCCTCATAAAATTACAACTTTGTCATATTGATTTTTTATTTGTAAGATTATAACTTTATTCTTAAAATAGTTTTTTTGTGTAAAAATGTGACTTTTCACACATAAAAGTGAATTTAGTCTTATATGACTTTTCACATGTAGATTTATTACTGAAATATGACTCATGTACATTTATGTACTTTTTGAAGATGTTATTTCACTTTCTAAAAGTATAACTTTATTCTTCAAATATTATGACTATTTTTTTGAAATTGTGGCTATTCTCAGAATATGACATTACTTTTAAAAGTATAACTTGAATCTTAAAATTTTATGGCTTTTCACATGTAGATTTATGACTATTTTTGAAATATGACTATGTGTAAATTTATGTACTTTTTAAAAATGTTTATTTTATTTTTACAAGTATAACTTTATTCTTCAAATATTATGTCTATTATTTTAAATTGTAACTATTCTCAGAATATGACATTACTTTCAAAAGAATAACTTTATTCTTAAAATTTTATGGCTTTTCACATGTAGATTTATGACTATTTTTGAAATACAGACTTTTTATGTGTAAATTTATGTACTTTTTAAAAATGTTTATTTTACTTTTAAAAGTATAACTTTATTCTTCAAATGACTTTTTTTTAAAATTATGACAATTCTCAATATGACATTACTTTTAAAAGTATAACTTTAATCTTAAAATATTGACTTTTTATATGTAAAATAATCTCAAATATATTACAACTTTTTGGTAAAATTATAAATTGTATTATTTCATGTGTAATGAGGCCTCCACTGATGTGACTGGAGACTTTTAGTTCCAGGATTAAAGACAGAAATAAATCAAGACTTTCTGTATTTCAACTATAAAGTAAATATTTTGTTCGACCCCGCTCACAAAACCAGCCAAGAGCTGCGTTCACAGTGCTCAACCAGAGTTCATGTACGTTTATTCTTTAACATGTTGTGGAACATTTGAAGATCTCAAGACGGTCAAATCAAACAGGAGACGTTCTGGATGTAGAGATTTTCTTTTTTTTTCTCTCTTTACATTTGTTATAACTGTTTTGAAGTTGTGTCAGTTAGCAATGAGTACAGTCCCGCACCCCGACCTCCTGTACATACAGTCCATCAAATCAGACCCACATCATCTGTCAAAAAAAAAAACATCCTGAAACTGAGATTTTTTTTTTTTTTTACTTTAAATACAGAAAAAGAAAATGTCTCCACCTGCTGGGAAGAGAGAAACTGAATCTTCAGGTGAGCAGAGTTGTGATTATAAATGACAACCGTTAATTAATTATCCAGCTACCGTCAGAGTCATGACACCACCTGCTGGAGCTCAAATGTACATCTTCTATTTACAGGAGGACAATGACAGTGGAGGGAAATTTAGATTTGATTGGTGGAGCAGACATAAAAAGTTCTTAAAAAACAGAAAAAAAAAGTGACGCAGCCCCCTTTTCGCTGGATACTGCTGTGGTTCGGCAAAATACTGATGGTCAAACTGCAAGATGGCCAAATAATTCACATTTAAATCCCCAAAACAAACCGAGAAGTCCTATTGCACCAGAACAAAGTACATGACTGAACATCAGTGTTTTCTCTGTCACACCACATGAGAAAAGAGAGGCCTATCTACAACATGTGTCACTATTTAAATAAATCTGACCACGCCCCCAAAATCAAACTAACCCCCCCCCCCCCCCCCCCCCCAAAAAAAAACAGCCCCGCAAACATAAAGAAACGACCACGTCTGTTTAAAAAACATCAAGGAGCCAGAACCTGAGCGTTCTCCACCGTCACACACTTTGGTTAAAACAAAACAAAAAAAAACAAACTGACAAAAGAATAGAAAATTAAAAATACAAGTATTAAATATTTTTGTATTAAAATTACTTAAAAATCCCAAATAAACATTTGCAGATGGAGCCGAGGAACTTTATATATTCTATATATATTCATTTGTATGTAAAAACCTTTGCGTTCTGTTCTTTAAATAAAAATATAATAGGAGCCAGTTCGTCACATGGGCAGAGCTGCTTCCAGCGTCACTGAGCATGCTCCGTGGCGGTGTTCGTGTCACGAGCGGCCGATCTTAAAGAGTACTTCACACATGATGGCCGCCACCGAGGAGCTGAGCGCGGCTGACAGCGAGATGTCCAGCAGCCGGCTCTCGTACAGAACAAACTCCGTCCGGTTCTCCTCCACCCTCGCCATGGCCAGCAGCGCCTTGGCAGCGTGGCACATCATGTTGATGCTGGGTGGCTCGTGTGGCGAAGCGGCGTGCAGTAGGCTGTGCGGGTTCTGCTGATACTGAGCCATGGCCACGCTGTCTTCCAGGAAGCCGATCAGAGTTCCCACGCTGCCCTTCAGCAGCGCGATGGTCCGCGCCGCCGTGGGGTCGCCCTGCGCCAGGTTGGACAGGACGGCCACCGCCATCTCACGACACACCTGGCTCTTCCTCTCGCCCACGAGGCGCACCAGCGTGGAGAAGAGCTTCTGCTGGCGGCTGAAGGGCGGGGTGGCGAGCAGCAGGTCCACGTTGCAGTCCTGGATGCTCAGCTTGCACAGACACTCCAGCACCAGTCTCTGCGGCGTGAGCGAGGAGAAGCCGCCCGCCGAGGAGAACGGGTCCTGGGCCTCGGCGGACGGGCACACCATCCAGTGCAGCAGCCCGTCCAGGATGGGCAGGCAGATGCTCTCGGGGTACTGCGACAGGTCCAGCTGGCCGGCGATGTTGGCGAGCGTCACCAGCGTGTTCTCCCTGAGCGCCACCAGGCAGTCCCACCACCACTCGTCCCGGCTGCACGCCAGCCCCTGCTCCTCCTCCCGCTGGTAGGTGGGCAGCGTCCGTTTCCTACGGGGGTGGTGGTGGTGCAGCAGCACCAGCCGGCCCAGGATCAGCACCAGGCCGGGGTGCTGCGACATGTCGGCGTCGTTGCCGGGGACGAAGGAGAGGCCGCGCACGATGTTGGCGATGCAGACGCAGCGTTTGGCGAGCGAGTCCTGCCAGGACTCCGCGGTGGACAGCGGAGCCTCGTCCCAGCAGCGAGGCTCGTCCTCCAGCTGGCTGATGGGACTCTGAGACGCCGGTGACCTCTGACCTCTGCACTCTGAAAAACAAAGAACACATAGAAGAAAGTGAGAGAACTGATGACGTAATGTTTATAACCACAGAAGTGCTGCAGATATCTAAAATTTAAAATGAAGAATCAAAACTGGTTTAACATTTTTACCACCACTGGTTTCCAGTGACGATGCACCATTAAAGGGACAGTTCGCCTGTTTTGCTTCAAGGGTGATAAATTACTGATGTTGATGAACAGACTTCAGATTAAATCTCATTAAACAGTTACGGCTCCACCTAGTGGTGCAACAACTGTATTACAACAAACGGTATATTTTCTAACACTGTGCCATCAATCAAATGATCAACAATAAACTAGTTATTAGTATTATTAGTTATCATATTTTTAATAATATCTCATACCCGATTCGTCTATAAAAAACTGAACAAAAAATAAGTCAAACCTCAAATCAGTGTTGCACAAAAACTTTGACTTAACACAAAAATAATAATGACTTAAATCAGAAAATATCTGATCAAGGCATCATTTAACATCATCCCCCCCTTTACCTTGTTGTGGCAGGTTCTTCTCCTCCTCTCCCTCCTCTGCCTCCTCCTGTCCAGCAGCTCCTCCCCCCATCTCCTGACTCCTCCCCTCTTCTCCTCCCCCCCTCCCCTCTCTCTCCAGCGGGCCTGGGGGGGCGGAGCCTCCTACTCGGGGCTCCAGGTGTGTCTGGATGTGAGTGGTGGAGTCTCCTCCTCCGGCCTTCCAGTGCAGGAGGCCGCTGATGAAGCCGTTGGGGCGGCTGAGCTCGGCCCAGCGCTCCTCCACCTGCTGCCACTCCTCCCCCGTCTCCTCCACCCTGATTGGCAGCTTGTCGTGCTTGCTGGCCTGTTGGGGGCGGGGCTCCGCCGGCTCCTCCTTGACAACAGCGGCTGCGTCTTTCGTCTCCTCGGCGCTGATGGCGGGTGCAGCGGGAAGGATGAGCTCCTCCATCTCCTCCGCCGGCCTCCTCGCTATCCTCTTATCTTCCTGTGATTGGCTGTTTGACTTGGCCGGTGGCTCCTTGAGCGCCTCCTCCTCCAAGAGAGGGTCTGGGAGGGGTCCCAGCAGGGTCCGCTGACCCTCCGTTCCCACCTCGTACTCCCCTAGGATGCCGAAGATCTGGATGAGGCAGCGACGGTAAAACTCCACGATGAGCTCGAGGAAACCGGGCAGCTGCAGGAGGAGAGAACGAAAACATCTGAGACAAAGCGTCCTCACTGTGATCGACTGTTGACTTTCATAATTAACACAGAAACAATTAAATATTATCACATAGAGAACATATTCAGTTTGATGTTTTGAACAGCGTCTTCAGTTTGCAGTAACTGTGTGTATGTGTGTGTGTGTGTGTGTGTGTGTGTATTCGTCATGACTTATGGGAACATAAACCTGTTTACAGGACATTTTGGGGACTCGCCTTCCTTCTGAGGACAAAAATCAAGTCCTCATAACGTAAATCATTAAATTTCGGGTTAAGACTTGGTCATGCTTTGGTTGTGTGTCGTACCTGCGTGAGGCTGAAGGAGCCCACGGTGCTGTCGTCATACAGCAGGATGTTGATGGTGTCCAGAGCCCAGGTGCTCTCTGCTAATAGGCCAGATTTCAGTGACATCATCAGCCGCCAAGCCTCCGGGGTTCCTGATGGGACGAATTCAGAACTTCAGCTGACAGAAGGCAGTCATTAACATTATCTGACCTGTCATGTATGTTGGTGTGATCATGTATGTTAGTGTGATCATGTATGTTGGTGTGATCATGTATGTTAGTGTGATCATGTATGTTAGTGTGATCATGTATGTTAGTGTGATCATGTATGTTGGTGTGATCATGTATGTTAGTGTGATCATGTATGTTGGTGTGATCATGTATGTTAGTGTGATCATGTATGTTGGTGTGATCATGTATGTTAGTGTGATCATGTATGTTAGTGTGATCATGTATGTTAGTGTGATCGTGTATGTTAGTGTGATCGTGTATGTTAGTGTGATCATGTATGTTGGTGTGATCATGTATGTTAGTGTGATCATGTATGTTAGTGTGATCATGTATGTTGGTGTGATCATGTATGTTAGTGTGATCATGTATGTTGGTGTGATCATGTATGTTGGTGTGATCATGTATGTTGGTGTGATCATGTATGTTGGTGTGATCATGTATGTTAGTGTGATCATGTATGTTGGTGTGATCATGTATGTTGGTGTGATCATGTATGTTGGTGTGATCATGTATGTTGGTGTGATCATGTATGTTAGTGTGATCATGTATGTTGGTGTGATCATGTATGTTGGTGTGATCATGTATGTTGGTGTGATCATGTATGTTAGTGTGATCATGTATGTTGGTGTGATCATGTATGTTAGTGTGATCATGTATGTTAGTGTGATCATGTATGTTGGTGTGATCATGTATGTTGGTGTGATCATGTATGTTAGTGTGATCATGTATGTTGGTGTGATCATGTATGTTGGTGTGATCATGTATGTTGGTGTGATCATGTATGTTGGTGTGATCATGTATGTTAGTGTGATCATGTATGTTGGTGTGATCATGTATGTTGGTGTGATCATGTATGTTAGTGTGATCATGTATGTTGGTGTGATCATGTATGTTAGTGTGATCATGTATGTTGGTGTGATCATGTATGTTGGTGTGATCATGTATGTTGGTGTGATCGTGTATGTTGGTGTGATCGTGTATGTTGTTCTGACCCGTGTCCTTGGCGGTGAGCCGGCGTCGTGGCTTCAGTTTGGGAGGCGTGGCTTCGGTGCAGCCGGGGGGGAAGCTGACGTCTCTGTGGAGGGGGGGCGGGCCCTGACCGGGTGCTGGGCTGGGGGCCGGCTTCTTGATGGAGGGCAGGTAAGGGGCGCTGTTGGGGGACAGAGAGCCCCCCAGGGGCCGGGGGAAAAAGGAGGGGCTGAGAGAGCGGGTCACATGGTTAGGGACGATGGGCGTGGCCTGGAAGGATGAGGGGGGTTGTCTGGAGGGGAGGGGGGGCATGGACGGGGAGGAAGAGGAGGCGGATGAGGAGTGGGGGGGGTACGGTGGCTGGCGCTGCCCTGGGTGACTGGGTGGCCACTGGCTGTCCTGGGGGGCCCTGCCCTCCTGGTCGTCCCCTCGGCCCATGCCGGGGTAGGGGGGCCCCTGGCCCTGCCGGCTGTATGGGAAGCCCATATCTGTCCTGGGGTGCCACATGTTGGCCTGTGGCCCCTCTCCGGGTCCGCTGGACACCGCCGGAGCTCCTGGGCCCATCACGCTGTGCTGCGGGGGCCCCTGGCGATCTCGGTTGTATGGATACGGGTACTGGCCCTGGACCGGCCGCCGCTCAGGGCCCATGTAGCCACCTCCTCCTCCCCCGAAGGGGCCGAACATGTCGGGCTGCTGGGAGGCGAACTGCTGCACGCCGAACGCCTCGCCTTCATGACGCTTAGCGGGCGGATACATCGCCTCCATCGGACGCTTGTAGCCCTGCAGACAAACAGTGAAGATTGTGGCTTCCTTTGTTAATATTGGACATATTTCACCTCGCTACTAGCCAAAGTACGTCCTGATAGGGCGAGACGCAGAGCTACTTTTCTGTGCTGGTGATGTTGGGAAAGCTCATTTTGACTTATAAACATTTAGATTTTATGTTAAATGATTTAGAGAATATAAATAAATATACAATTATAAGTATTATTCTTATATTTTTCAGCTACTGTCTTGTAAAGTCGGTCGTGTCGTACTCACCTGCTGCTGAGAGTACAGGGGCTGATGGGAACCGTAGGCCATGTTGTGAGGAAACTGCTGCCCGAAGCCGTCGTGTCCGTGCCTGAAGAGATGGAGAGATGTCAGAAAAAAACTATATTCAAACTTTATTTATACTCCACAACTCAGAAAACAAAACTAAACAAAGTTGAAAAACACATTTCTTCTCTCCCGGCTCATCTCTTACCTCTGATGGGGGTATCTGTTGGCGGGATACATGCCGACTTCGTTTCCAGAGGGACCCATGCTGTTCTGACCTCCTCCCTCCGGCCCCATCGCATGGTCCGGTCTGTAGGACACAAACGCACACAGGAACTTAAAGAAACAGTTCATAACTTTTAGATATAGATACAGATATAGAGTTTAGAAGTGGGAGGAGTATTCAGGCAACACGACTTCTCATATAAACTCTGCCTGCTTTCCAAATCTCTCAGAGGAAGGAAAATAAAGTTTTGTCTTGAAAAAACTAAGCTTTATGTTACAGAAAGAATTTCTAAAACACGGCGAGTCATTTTCAACTGAGCACTTCTTACATTTATAGTCTTGATTGACATCAGAGTCTACTTTGAACTTTAAGTCCTCAGTGTCAGTATCTCACCTCCGCTCAAAGCCGGGGCCGTAGGGGTACTGGGGCCTGGGGCCCATCCCTGTCAGGGGCCCCGAGGGCGGCCCGCGGGGGTACATGTCCTGCATGGCACCGCTGGGCATCTGGCCAGGACCAAAGGCCTCGCCGGGTCCTGGACCTGAAGAGGGAGAGGGAAGAAGAGATGATTTCATTTGGTACAAATTAAAAATGAGTATTTTCTTTTCTCTTGTCCTTTTTTTCTGATTTTGTTAGTTTATTAGTTTCTGGTACAAACTATCAGTGTTGATTATTAATGTGCGGTGAGTTCTTACTGTTTGTTACCAGCAGTTTGTATTGTTTTGCCTGGAGGACATTATATGTATATGTATTATATGTGAGGATGAAATGATGTGATTCAGGTTGTACTGTGTTGATTCCCCTTTCCCTCCTCGTCTATTTATGTTTAAAAATAATTAAAAAAAAAGTTTTATTAGCATGTTTTCTTATTAATACACTACTTTTATTTTTAATTTGTGACCTTTTTATTTTTAATCTTTTTCGTCTTCACCTGTAAATGTTTTATCTTCTTCTTCTTCTTTAGTCGATGTGTAGTGAATCTATGAGACTTACTACACTCACAAGTGCGTCACCACATTACGATTATGTAATTTTAAAATGCTACTGCGGTCGATCTCTTTGCAGTAAGTTTTAAATGTCTGTTGGCTCATTTTCACAGAAATGCAGTGAAACATCGGCTGCCTGGAAGGAAGAAACTCAATCTAAAACCTGATGTAGAAAACGCTCAGCGGTGATGTAACATTCATGCAATATGAGTTCAACTAAAAACTGAAAAACCTTCTTCAACCCTGATATGAACCTGACAGTAAGACGGTTCAGGCTTTGACCACCAGGGAGCAGCAGAGTTCAGTCATTCCCAGTGACTGAACATTGAAGGAAACTGGAACTGAAACTGGTACTTTACTGGCCAAAGCAGAGAACTGCTGGTTTTCTACTGGCTCCTTTTATATATTTATGGTTGACTCACTACAAGTACTGTTATTTTCAGGATAAGATACACCAGGGATCAGCAATAAAGTTCAACTATGGGCCACTTCTTTCAGGATTTTTCATTTTGGGGCCGTTAACCACCACAGTGGAACCGAGCTTCTATTTTTTGTTTGTTCATTTTTATTTTTCCCCATTTGTAACTGAGGGCTAAAGGAGTAACAGCTTCATTTAACACTAATTGGGCTCATACAGTGAATATATGAACTGGCAAAAAAAAAATGGCATCAACACAACATTCAAAGACTGTCATCTATTTGTCTCTTTATGAGGACAAATCTGTTCAAATAGGCTGAAGTTATGGTATTAAAACAATGTTAGATTCACTCATTAAAACTTCTGGGGGCCAAATATTTTTGATGGAGGGCCGGAATTGGCCTGAGGACCACTATTTGCCAACCACTGTGTTAAGACTATTCAGAAAAGCCATCATTTGACATGTGAGTGGGACTTTACATGTTTTATCACCATTTTAAAAGTGTTAAACACACTTTATATAGAAAAAAAACTGATGAACCACAGAAATAGAGAGAATATTAACAAGACAGCAGCTGAGATTCGTGTTTTATTTTTTGGCCAACTCACTGAATTAATGTTAATAAACTACGGTGAGTACATTTGCAGGTGAAAGACGTTCTTGTAGCCAGTAAAATCAAATCGTCACAGACATAAACTTTAATTTCCTCCAGGTTGTTAAGACAGTATTAATTACGGAATTTATGATTTAAATCACAGCACTTGTGACATGAAAACTGAACTAATTATAAGTGTTTATTCATTTACAGTACTTGTCAACAATTCAACTTCTCCTATGAATACATATTTTATATTATTACAACTGTGTTTTACTGTTTCTCTGTTTATGCAGCAGCAAACACTTCTGAGTGTCCACAGGAGGACAGATTATAGCTTACATTATAGTGTGTTACATACAATTTATTAACTATCTATATACTGATTATTCGTGATAAATAGTTGAGGTGTAAAGTATTAATGATTCTCTTTACTGAACTAATGATTTCCACTCTTCTTCAGGAAAAGAAAACAACGTTCTTCATTTCTTAATAAAGGGTTTCATACGTACACATTTAAAGTTTGTTGTGTAAAATGTTTATAACCTGTGTCCTCACCCTTCCTCTGTCCTCCAAAGGGGTCTTTGTTGGCGTCGTACTGCATCCTCATTGAGGGGTCTGCAGGACCTCCTCCCTGCTGGTAGGGGGTGCCGCCGGGTCCCGGGCCTCGCTTGTTGTGGAAGGCTGGATCGCTTCCTTCAGAGAACGGGTCCTGGACGCTCACTCCTCCCATGTTCCTGAACATCAACCACAGCAGAAACATTCAGACAACATTCAGACAACATTCAGACAACGTGCACAGAACAAAATTAGAGGGTTTTTTTTATGCTGAGAGTTTCACTCCCTCAGGATTTTGAAACCTAATTGCAGAATTTCCAGATACATGAAGGTCACTGTGGACATTGATTTCCATGCCGATATTTTTTCTGCAGTGCTGAAAAATTTGCACTGTAGACTTGGGCTGCAACTAACATTACCAATTAATCTATTGATTATTTTCTGAAGTAACTGATTATCTGTGCGGTCTGTAAAATGTCAGCAAATTGTAAAATGTCCATTATAAGTTCCCAGAGCCCATCGAGACTTTTCAAAATGTCTGGTCCAAAACTAGAGCTGCAACTAGCTATTATTTTCATTATTGATTAATCTGTCAATTATATTCTCGATTAATCGATTAGTTGTTTGGTTCAGAAAATGTCACAAAATGGTGAAAAATATAAACCACTTCCCAACACCCAAGGTGACGTCCACAATTTAAAGATATTCAGTTTTAGTCATAGAAAACTAAAGAATCCAGAAAATATTCACGTTTGAGAAGCTGGAATCAAAGAATTTTTAAAAAATGACTCCAAACGATTAATCGATTACCAAAATAGTTCAGGATTAATTTAATAGTTGGCAACTAATCAATTAATCAACTAATAGTTGCAGCTCTATGACAGGTGTTTTGCCTGTGACATGCAGATTCAGTATTGTAGTGATAAGCTTTCTCTTGGGTTTCTGAAAACAACATCTGTGTGCACAGCAGGGACGCAGAAAACATGCTGCAGTGTTATAAAAGCTTATTTATGGACATATTCATTATTTTGAAATAAGGCAACTTGATGGGAACCATTAAAATTACTGTTTAGAGGTAAACTAATATGTGTCACTCAGCCTCATGTTTCCATTTTATACCCACATTAATTCTTATCCTAAAAATCTGAATAGTTTTGTCCCTCTGGGTGTCTCATCTGTGTTTATTTTAGATGCGGTGTGCCACAAGGCTCGATCATGGGTCCTCTACAGTTTAGTTTATATGTGCTAATTTTAGAGCAAGCATGATATTACTGCCAGTTGTTGATATGCAGATGACATTCATCTTTATATCTCTGTCAAACGAGCTCAAATATATTTACTTTGACTTTTGTATGAACTGTATCTCTGACATCAGACTGCAGAGTTTGTATCTTTTTCAAACTGAACCAAGATATATCAGAAAATTTAGTAATAAGAGAGAAAGGCCAAAGAGATAAAGATATGTGTTCCCGTGCTGTTGAGTGACTCCAGAATGAATCATTCAGATTGACCAGATGAATGTGAGATTTCGGCCTCTCCCTTACCTGTTTCCAGGCTGCGGGCCCATCTGGCTGTGGGGGGTGGAGGCTGGAGTCGGGGGCTTCAGGTCTCCGGGGGCCTCGGTCAGGGAGCTGCTGCTGGACTGAGGGGTGTTGGGGCCCTGCAGGGAGCCCGAATTGGCTGCAGAGACACAGACCAGACAGAAAACCTGCTGAGAACAATGGTTACGTGTCATCATGTAATTTTACGCCGCAGTTATTCAGACATGCCTAAAAATAAGAAATAAGCGGATGCAATATTAAACAACTGAAAGAACTTTTGCAACAGGATGGTTATTTTTTGTGGGGTCCACTTTCTTTCCCCATCCTTCAGGGGACCAACAACTTCCTGGAGACCAGCAGACTAGATCATAACTGCAGCATTATCCTGCTGTACAAAAACAGAAAGCAGTAACTACAGAAAAAGAGGTTATTTATTTATTTTTTTAATCTATATAGCAAAACAAACTCAATAACTAAGATGTTTGATGTTAAATATAAGTTTTTCAATTACACAAAACAAGAAATTACAATTACTGTGTAAATTACCTTTAGCAAAGGCTATCCCGCCAGCTAGCCTTGAAAAATAGGTTCACAATTTTTTTAAGTCTGTCTTAAAACAACAGTCAGGCGCCCATCAAATTCCCTGTTTGTGTTTCCCTGTTGAGCTGCGGTGGAAGTATAGTAACAAAAAGAGGAACTTTGGCACTAAAAAGACTAACGTTGAAAGAAATCTACTTGATTTGACTCATTTGGACGCTGAAGCTTCATATTAGCTCCAGATAAACTTTTAAATACATTTGTTGCACAGAAGGAGGACTGTGGGTTTTGTCCTTCATCACTTCCATTGTAAGTGCATTATGAAGGGATCTTCTAAATGGTCAGTATGAACAAGAGGAATGATTACAGCAAGAAAAACATGTTTCAGTGTTTATTTGGGCTCCTGACTGTTGTTTTAAGACACACTTGAAGAATTGTGAACCGTCCTTTAACTGGCCAGAGTGCGGTCATTGAAGTTTGGTTTCAACATGCATTTATTTTCTCTTCCTCAAAACTACACATTTCTATGTCATTATCATTTTTATATGGTAAGATGTAAAAAAACTGAAAATTATGTTTTTAAATGTGTGTGTAAATTTCATTTGGAATACCGATGGAAATAAGGAACTGTGCTGCATACAAGTCAGACTTAAAATATTGTTAAAATCTTCTCAGATATGATCTCATGACTGATGTTTTTACAGATCGACTCCAACGTGTTTATAGTGTTTTATACTTGTGTGATTGTATCGTTTGTTTAGGATTGTCGGGACAGAGATGTGATACATTTTCTCCACTATGTTCTCCGGTTTCATACACTTTCTGTAATAAAACATCTAAAAGCAGAAATCTTATCATCAGATGGGGGATGCTGGGACAAAATCTTAATAAATGGGGGTCAGCGGTCTAATTTGGATCAGGTTAAGGGGTTCTTGATGTAAACTAAGTTTGAGAGCCGCTACTGTACAGTATGTGTTCAGACAGAGGGAGAGGGAGGGAGGTATCGTGGGAATTTAGGTCAGATTGAGGTCACTGGTGTTTATATTCACACTCTCCTCCCCCGCCTGACAACTCACTCTGCTTCTCAGTTACATAATCAGCGTTGTGTGTGTGTGTGTGTGTGTGTGTGTGTGTGTGTGTGTGTGTGTGTGTGATGAAGGGATTCCTACCGGTGGCAATCTGACATCATTAAAGCCCCTTTTTCACACAGTGAATCTGTAACGCTGCTGGCTTTGTGACATTCAGAGGTGTCTTTTTACATTAATGCTCCTTGAAGCTTTATTAAAACATTACAGGATATTTACAGAAAAAGCCACAGCGCTTCGTGATATTTGTCAAAGGAAACGCTGTCACTGTTGCAATGTATTAATACAAACGAAGAAGAAGAGTTCTCGGTTCTCTCGCAGGCTGCATCACTGACAGGTTTTAAAACTTATTTTGATGTGGAAGCCTTAATTAATGATCATCATGAGCGTGAGCAATGTTCGCCTCCTCTTCTCACAGTAAATGCATTTGTATTTTCTCATCAGTTTCTAGTTTACAGGCTTCTGCTGCCTGTTTTATAACGTCAACGTAATGATTAGACGTTAAATTTGGGATGTTAATGTAAGTCCTGTCTGCTCACATGCAATATGTGTTTTACTGGATATGAATGACAGATGGAAATTGAAAGCAAAGGGGGGGAAGGCAACTGGTTTTCTTCTCATACCTTTGTTTTCCTGCATTGTGACGGTAAAAAAAATTATTTTTACAGATTGCTTTGAATTGAGAAGAAACTCCTTGCTAATGTAAAATTGGCAGCTTTTCCTGGTTTATTTAAGTAAGACATTTATTACAGTTATCTTAATAGTATTTATATAGTAATTGTAGTCTTTATGTTAATGTGACACATTCAGTTCAGATTGTTGAGAACAGGTTACAGGTTCGACCTCATCAGATCGATGTGATGACTTTTAAGGGCTTTTATTCAAACATTAGACGACATGTAAAACTGCCAGAACATTTATAGTCACATTTTCAACCACTAAACACACTTCCCATTTTTGGGGACCAACTGTGTTTTGGTGACTTTATGAGGACCAGTCTTTCCAGTCGTCACACATGCCTGAAAAAAAAAAACATTCAACCCCAGCTGTTGAACATAAATATTATTTCAAATCTAAATGTGAAAGAACTTTTGCACCGTTTTTTTGTCACTTGTGGGGACACGTTCTTGTTTTTAGTACTTGTGGAGACCACATTCATACACTTCTTGTTTTTAGTACTTGTGGCTTCCACCTTAAATATACTTCCAGTTTTTGGTGCCTGTGTGGTACATCTTATTACAATGACTGTTTTTAGTACTTGTGTGGACCATCTTAATACACTTCTTGTTCTTTGTGCTTGTGGAGTCCACCTTCATATGTTTCTTGTTTTTAGTACTTGTTGGGTCCACTGCTGGCTGTCTGACATTCAGAGGTGTCTTTTACATTAATGCTGCTTGCAGCTTTGTTAAGCATGATGAGATATTTACAGAAAGAGCCACAATGCTTGGTGATATTTGTCAGCTGGTCCACTGCTGGAAAACTGTGGAGAGTTAGAAAGTATTAATACCAACGAGGAGGAGTCCACCTCAATACACTTCCAGTTTTTAGTACCTGTAAACAGAAGTAAGAACGTTGTACCAAAACCCCACACAGGGTTCTTGAGAGTCATTTTGTGCAGTTGTTAAGGACTAAAAGAAAACTGGTGATTCCTTACCTGGGGAGGGAGGCTGGACTTTGGTCTGGGGTGATGGACGTTTCTTGGCGTCTCCCGCGGGCCCCAGGCCCTCAGGTGGAGGCTCCTCCCCTCGCTCCACCTTACACTCGTAGGCAAACAGGTACTGGATGTACTGCTTCTTCAGAGAGCTGGCAGAGCTGCTGGACGTCCCCACGTTCAACAGGGACGACAACTCCCTCCACTTCTTGTTCTTATTCACCTGATGAAGAGTGAAAGAACAGATTTATGGACTAAATTCATCCACAAACCCACTGAAAATTAGACAGAGAGGCAACAAAACAGCTGTAGCCTTAGAATTAGTGTAGCAACAAACAATTATTTCCATTATTTTGTATATTAAACATTAGTAAATGGTGAAAAATGCCCACCAAATTTCCCACAACCCAAAGTGAGATATTCAAATTGCAAATTGTTTTCGTTGAGCAACAGTCCACAAATATATAGTTTATAGTGATATAAAACAGAGAGAAGTAGCAATCGTTAGTTAAAGTTCTAGTATTTCATTTTTGTTGACTAAAACTAACAATAATCAAATGACTCAAATGTGGCAAAAACAAATATATATTTTTGTAAATACACTAGATAAGGTCCAAAAGTTTTATTTAAAAAATGAGGGAAAACAGGGAGGAGAGAAGAAGATGAAGGAGAAAGTGAAGGAGGATAAAATGAAAAAGTTTTCCTGATATCTCACCATGGCCAGCCCTCCGATCTCTCTGACAGACAGGTAGAGTCTGCAGAGGTCCAGCGGCTTCTTGCCGACAGCGGGGAGGTTTGGGACGGGCGTCCCCCTCTCCTCCATGAAGGACAGGTAGCGATCCACCCACAGCCGCCGCTCCGGCTCGGAGCCCATCTCATACAGCCGAGTGATCTTCTCGTTGGTCATGGTGGCCACGCTGGGCTTCTGGAGAGACCGAGACACGGAGACCACAGTCAGTTTGAGTTTATCGATCGAAACACAAGAGAGAGAGACGGCACGATACGACCAAAAACCACCCATTATGCCACTTCAAAGGAAGGTTTTCATCATGTCACAGCCAGCGTGGGGAAAAAAAAAACAAAAAAACAGTTTACCAACCAACCAGAGGTTTGACCACACTTATCCCAGCTGAACAGAGTCACACAGAAACCAACAGTCAAGAGCTTGAAACATGGAGGACGACAGTCAGAGAGACTTTCTCATTCAGGTCAGCAACTAAGTAACAATTTTCATTTTCTCGATTCACTGCTTGGTCTATAAAATGTTGAGAAAAATGCCCACATGATGCCTTCAGTTTGCTTCAGCAACAGTCCAAAACCTTAAAATATTCATATATGTGGAAGAAAAACAGGAAATCCTCACATTTAAGGAGCTGGAACCAGAGAATATTTGGCATTTTTGCTTGAAAAACGACTGGAACGATTATAAAAATACATTCACCGAGTACACCTGTGCAACCTAACGCGGTCCAACACAGCAGCTCTGCCATGAATTCTTTTACAAAGCCAAAGAAAATGTCGACGCTTCGTAAAAGTTGAATTTATGGCAGAGCTGTTGTATTGGATTGCATTACATTGTATAACAGCCACTATTACAGTACTTAATTTAATATTGTGATATATACACACACTTTCTTTGGAGCACCTGTTCAATCTAATGCGATCCAACACAACAGCTCTGCCATAAATTCAACTTTTACGAAGTTTATACAGTTTTTGTTGACGCTGTCAGAAAGGTGATAATTCTGCTTTATGATTATTAACAAGGTCGTAGTGGGTGGTGGTGGTGGTGGTGCATTATATTGTTAAGTCCAGTCTCTGCACACCTTATCTGCTGCAGCCGTACTCACGCTTTCACAGCCACTTAACTCTGAAAGTATGATTTGCATTGTGGACAAATTTATAACAAGTAAACTGGAAAGTCACCCTGGAAAAAATCCACAGACTCCTGTACATTTAATTTAAAAAAAAAAAAAACTTACTACAGTGTCTTTATTTTTAAATGTAGGATTTGAAAAATGAGACTCTGTAACCACAATTTAAAAACAGCAGACATGTTGTAAATATTTCCTCTAAATTGTTACCCTTCAGGAAGCAGTTTAAAATATGAAGATTGTGTTTTCTGGACAAAAGAATACTGATAAGAAATGTTGGGCGCACGCAGACCAGGAGCCAATCATCAGCCGCGGACAGAACCAAGCAGAGGCCTTAACATCAATTTTCTCCTGCAAAACAATGATTATATACAACCCACATAAGTGACGGCTTCTTCCTGTTTTGACTCTCGAACGCGACCTTCCCTTCACCAGTCGGAGAGCTCAGAGTAGCTTCGCTGTTGTCATCAAGCTTCAATCTGAGTGACAATGTTTGTCAAGTTGATTTTCTTTGCTGCCAACGTTAATTTAACACAGATGAATGAATGAGACTGACACAAGCTCTGGTGTGTTTGTGCCCAGTGTGAATATTTTCTGGTTTCTTCAGTCTTCTTTGACAGTAAACTGAATATCTTTGGGTTGTGGACTGTTGGTCGGAACAAAACAAGAAATTTTAGGTTGCATCTTGGGCTTTAGGAAACAGTGATCAGTATTTTTCTGACATTTTATACGTCAAACGTCTAACTGAAAAAAAGTAATTGACAGATAAATCAATAAAGGAAATAATCTTTAACATTTCTGAATGTTTTTCTTCTGCACAGACGGGGACCATATCAAACTCCAAGTCTGTCATGAGAAAGTTATTTTGGACATTTACAACCTCAAAAACCTTAAAAGGATGCATTCAGTTTTTCATGTCTGTCTTAAAACAACAGTCAGGAGCCCAAATGAACAGTGAAACATGTTTTTCTTGCTGTAATCATTCCTCCTGTTGAAGCTAATATGAAACTCCAGCATCCAAATGAGTCAAATCAAGTAGATATCTTTCAACGTTACATTCTTTTTAGTGTCAAAGTCCCTCTTTTTGTTTCTATACTTCCACCTGCAGCTCAACAGGGAAACACTGTCCGAGGAAACACAAAGAGGGAATTTGATGCTAAAAAGACTGTAAATGTGTCAGATATCCACTTGATATGACTAACTCAGACTGCTGAAGCCTCATATAAGCTTCACATCAACTTTTAAATGATTGTGTGGACACACTGTGGATTTTGGCCTCCATCACTTACTCTGAAAGCACATTTGAAGGATCTTTTAATGGTCAGTATGAACAGGAGGAATGATTACAGCGAGGAAAACCTCTTTCACTGTTCATATGGACACCTGACTGCTGGTTTAAGACACACCTGGAAAAATTGTGAACCGTCCTTCAAAACCTCAAATACACCATTTACAGTTTTATTCACTTTTCCTGATGCTGATAACCTTTGTTCCTTTCATCTAACAGCAGATTAAAACCTAAAAAAAAGTCTAGTTTTTAAAGATTTCGCTGCCTTTTGATGAGAAAGTCTCACAGTTAACATGTAAACAATCACATGTACAGTAGATGCAAAACATTTACAATCACACAGCAGCTTTTGGACTCTGATATTTACAAAAAAGGAAACAGAAAATAAAGACCAGATGCAAGCACATTGCTGCTTAGTCCGATGAAAACCTTGCATCTCCAAAAAAAATCACATCTTGTAAAATAGAGAATATCAAATTGATCAGATTGAACATCACCTGAAGGGTTTTGAGAGAGATCACTGGCTTCAGGTGCATTAAATAACCAAAACAAACCATGTAAACTAGAACTGAGGCTGCAAACAAAGGAATCTGGAATTACGAGGTTTTCACACAGCAGCAGTAAAACACAGGGCTCTACGGTGACCGAAATTTGGCAAAAACTGTCAAAAAAACGTAGCATAAAAGTCATATTTACACACCGTAGAACCCTGAAAGATACACCAAAAAAAAAAAAAAAAAAAGAAAAATGGATGTTGTGCTTTTGCGGCACTTACGGGGCTGGTCGGTGTCTTGGGCCAGGCAGGGCTGCTAATGCTATCACTGTCCTCCCCGTGACAGGAGGACAGACTAGCTGAGCTGGGGGACATGGGGGAGGGGGTGGGGGGCTGGGACACACACTGAGACCTGTAGCTGTCCTGTGATACAAAACACACACATACACACACACACACACACACACACACACACAGAAATAATCCAGTGGTGAGGGGGAGTAGTCATGGCGACCAGGTAGTAAGAAAAATAATTCTTCTTTTTCAAGTTTTCATGTTTTCGCAGAGCAAACACACAGCTGGACATTCACAGAGCGAACAAGCAGAAGCTCAGGAGAGCGGCGTTAGCGTTTAGCAGCTGGGAGCGCCGTAGGTCAGCTGACAGCCTCGTGACATCACACAGCAGACAGGAAGCAACCACCGGCAAGCAGGTTCACGACGTCTGACTGAGGCTGGTTAACGACGACTTAACAGCTGCTGTTTCTGGTCTGAACATCTTAATAACTCGCTGAAGAACTTTTAATAGCAGTTTACTGTTCAAATAAAATAAAACCGACCACGAGAGATGATTCTGACATGTTTCACAATATTGACATCCTACATACTTAAACTGATGGCGCCGTTTTTGTCTTGTTTTTGCACCATTTTGTCTCCGCACTGTTTTTTTCTTGTATTTGCACTGTTTTGTTTTGTCTTTGCACTATTTTGTCTCGTCGCTGCACTGTTTTGTTGTGTTGTTTCGGCACTTTAGATTACAATGCAAACATATAATCCATTCAGCAGTCATGGCTGCAGGTGTCAAGTCTCAGAAAAAACCTCCTCACACCTTTAAACTTGTTTTAAAAATTATAGATTACAGCAACATTTCTTTTTTTTTTATTTTCACGGTATGTGTTTAATTGTGTGGTGTTATCATATAGATACTTTGAGCAATTAGTTGATCTTAATGTTGGATAAACCTCTTCTTAAATGTAATTGCGTATTTTGGACAATGGACGTCACGCCTTTGTTATAAAAACAGATTAAAAACAATCACTGGCAAACAAACTTCCCCTAATAAGCCTGAAAATGCTTTACTGTTATAAATAATGTTATAATATTAATCTCTGTATTTAACGTCTCAAACTTTAATTTGAAAGCGGACAGACTGTTTAAATAAACCTTAAATTAATTTATTACAGCCTTTAGTCGTTAATATAAGAGCAGAGTGAGGAGCTTAAGCAACATTTAGGACTGTTAATGATCTAAAAAAAACATTTTTAATCCCTTAAAGTGACTGAATTTACATTTCACCTTGATCAGTTTAGAAAACCTTTAACGTATAAAGGCCTCTTTCTTATAATAAATGTGAGACTAAATGAGAGTTATTGCCACAGTTCAAATGAGTGTTTTAAATCCCTTTAGTAGTTCAGAATTAAATTAAAGTCAAAGTGAAACTGTTGTGAAATTGTTGTGAACTTTAACAGCTAGCTGAACTTTTGTACTGCTCACATTTCCTCTTGTTTCACATCTATTCTGACAGCTGACACGAAAAAAAAAAACACACACACACACAAAAAAACACACACACACACCTAACTTATGGAGTATGAAACCATGAGCAAACTGCCTCAGCACAAAACAGAAAGTTGGAGAAATGAGCAGCAACTCGGCGATAAACTACAGACACAAAGCAGCCGGTTCTCATCCAGTGAACTCGAGTCAAAGCAGAGACAAAGTCGAGTCGTTTCGCGTAACCCTGAACGCCACACGGATCTGTGATCAAG
This sequence comes from Thunnus albacares, assembly GCF_914725855.1. Lineage (NCBI taxonomy): Eukaryota > Metazoa > Chordata > Actinopteri > Scombriformes > Scombridae > Thunnus > Thunnus albacares. The sequence goes on along the minus strand of NC_058121.1, from coordinate 24,392,135 downwards.
GCCGACTCTTCACTATTGGATAATGAGGAGAGGCAAGTCAAAAGAAGGCAGCGAGGAGGAGAAGTCTGCTGAGCTGAGTGTGAACTGAACAAGAAAAACAAGAAACAAGCAGGGGAAGAAGAAGAAAAATCCAAACAGAAAGCAGCGTTGGAGGAACTGAGTCTTTATGGCAGAAACTGGTTATTTTTGGTTTCATGCAACACTTCCAAACCAGCCAAATCCAAACGCAGTAATGACAGGTGTAACGAACACCAGGCTGCTGGAAACACCTTGATCAATACTGTCGACTATAATGAAGAGAATCAACTGGGAAGATACAAAAAAAAAAAAAAAAAAGCACTGGGGAATCATTTTCTTCGTGAAACCTCTCCTGGTGGGAACAATAAAAAGTTCACATGTCAACCTGAGTTACAGTTTTCTTCTACGAGTTGCTTACAAAGTCTGACAGAAGCTGTTTTTGTAATTCTCAGAATCTCTCTTTGAGTCTTGTTTACGGTCATGCCGACGTCTCTTTCTGCCATTAACCTGCTGGCTTCCCTCGTCACAGAAAGTGTGGGCTGGGTGCGAACTACGGGGGATGGAGGGTGAGCTTGGCTCCTCTTTATAAGACATGAACCCCCCTGAAAACAAGATCTGTGGAGTTTTGGGGGGGTCTCTCTATTTTTGCCTTGAATTTCTATTTTTCCTGTATCTTCATCATCATGGATCAAATGTGTAAAATTAGGCTATTGTTAATGTATGATTCATGCATGAGGGTGATTCATCACTAATTCACTTTAATAAAGATACCGCCATGCACGCTATTCTTGCCATCACCATTGAAGTGTGGCGTTCATGTGTTAATTTATTAACGATGCACACAATGCATTTATTAACGATGAATTCATTCAGATTTCAGTCATGTGGGTCAAACACCTACAAGGCAAAGTGCAGGGGTCCGATGCATTGTCAGTCGGACCGCATGTAAAGGTGGTGCTCTTGGCAACCACAAAGGTCGGAGTGAAGTTGGGTTATCACTCTATCTTTGGACATATAAGTTGTGATTTGATAACCACCTGATGCTAAGACAGATCAGGTGATGGGGGAGGCTGCAGGACAGACCTGAGTTTAACTGAGGCCCTTGTCCATGAGGTCTTTAACTACCTCCCCTGGGGAAGGCCTTGCTTGAATCCTCCGTTGTGGACGCATCTGCTTTGAATTGTCACCAGAGGTCCATTAGTGCCAAAAACAAATGCTGATTGACACCAATGTAGAGGAGGATGTCAAAGGAGGCTTCTGCATTTACAGAAAGAAAAATGCAGGTGTGAGAGGAGTTCTAGGAGGCCATGGAGAGGGACTTTTGGTTGGAAAGAGGTTCTGACAACGCTACGATAGATGCCTACCTTGGATCTTGCCCAAGTGATCTTTAGGCAGATAACTGCTGACCTCCACACTCCTGAAAATGTCCTGAATCTGATTGATGTGCCGTCTGTGCAGGAGGTACATTTTGCGCCAAAGTTGGGTGAGATTCACCCTCAGAAACTGAATTCTCTGGATATTGTTGGGCTCTCTTGACACACCTCTTCCATGTTGCATGGAGGTAAGGGACAGTGCTTATACACTGGCAGATGGGGTTGATGGTTCCCATCCATCCATTTTCTATTCCTGCTTATCCTGTGCAGGATTGCAGGGGTCTGGAACCTATCCCAGCTCACACTGGGCAAGCTTAGTGTTTCCCATTAAAAAAAAAAAAAAAAAGTACAGGAGGATCTGGTCCAACCGTTGGGGTATACCACTGCACAGGGAAAGCCATGGTGCCACAAAAGAGGCTCCAGTCGATTGGTAAACTTCAGATTCGGGAGGAGAAATGCAGACTTTGTCTTAGGAAATGGACCAGCTCTTAAATCCTGTAAGGATACTGAAGGAGTCATGGGAGATTGCACATTTAGTCTACATGAATTTTGTGAACTTGAATAAGGCTTGTGAAAATTTCCCCCCCAGTGTCTTAAGGGAGTACCTGTGGGTTGACTCCATAGACCTGTGACCTCCAGCGTGGTCCAGCGTGATTGACAGCATTTAAAGCAGCTGGGATGTGGATCAGAACCTTTAAGTCTAAGACTTAAGATTGCCCCATTCAGGTTGGGAACAAGGAGGACACCCTAGTTCGACGTGGCAGATCCAGAATATACGGGTGGGACTAAATGTCCCATCAGGCCAGGAAACAAGAAGATCCTCCAAGAAGAGGTCAAGGAAGTGGCTGGATTTCTGCTCTTAAGTTGCTGTGACTGTGTTGCACGTTGATTGATAGATTCTGATTCGATTCCTCACAAGAATACAAAAATATTTCTACATGATCATCTGAAATGTCAAATCAAATTGTGGGGAAAATACTGAGCTGTTTTTGGCATGAAAATGGTCAAAGTCAAAACCAAAAAAATCTCCCAAAAACTTGTCTCAGTGCTGTTAAGATGCATTCTTGCATTCGCCTCAGCACACATGCATCCGTTAGAGCATGCTAGAAGAGCAAAAATCTGCACAGTGAGAGCGAACAGCCGCTGCGATAGGTTAAAAAAAAAAAAAAAAAGCCAAAGGACGCACCTTGGGTTTGGGTGGTTCAGTGGCAGGACCGACGCCCTCTTTGCTGAGCTCCATCCTCTGCTTGGCATCTGGATGAGCGCCCATCCCGTCCGCTGGCATCATCATGGGGCCTGAAAGATAAATTATGAGTTTGTTTATGAAAGGGGAACATCTATCAAATCATTTTGACAGGCAGTGGGCTCTACAATCTTACCTGAGGACGGGGCATTGTAGGGGTGTCCCTGTGGCGTCATCCTCCCAGAGTTGCTGCCTGGTTGCTGGCTGAAGGGACCTCCAGGACCTCCTGGACCTCCTGGGCCTCCGGGGCCCATCCCTCCCATTGGTGCCATGCCTGGGAAGCTGCCCTGCCTGAACACCACAGAAGAAAAAGGAGGTTTAATTATCAAATTGACGAGGCGGAGGCTCGCATGCAGAAGGTTACGCTGTGGAAGAAGATGAGGAATAAAGCGTCCGTCTCCGGGACTCCGTGCAGTTAGAGGAGACAAAAGGTGCTGCTGGATGACGGCCGAGAAACAAAGAGAGAGAAAAAGAAAGAACTGAAGAGTTTATTTGATCTGTTATGGTCGTCTCAGGTTGCCAGCTGAGTGATGCTTACATTTTATGATTTAGCTGCATCATTTTGTTTTTGTGATCAGCCGTTGATCAGTTCAGCTTAATTTCATTCCCATATCTCAACAGAAATTATGCATTTTCAATAAGACTCATGGAAAATGTCACGTAGGCAGAATTTTGTTATGAAACTTGACGTGAGGTTTATCTATTGTCACTGGTTCTGCTTTCGTTTTCACTGTTCTCTATCCGCTCTGGTGACGTCTTTGGGACTTCCTGGAGCTAAAGTTGATCTCTGATACTACAGTAAATCCAAGTTCAGGTACTTTCAAGGGAAGTGCAGTGCTGTCAACTGTGACTGGTCCAGCAGATGTAACGTCACAATATCACAACAAAGGGCAAAGGAGGTTCATTCGGCCTTCCTTTTCCATTGTATTTTACAAACCATACCAATAGCTGCCAAGCTTCGGGACAGACGTCACTGTTACACTTGAAAACTCACAGAGTTCTTAATAATTAAGGTTATGGGAAGAACGAGGATAAGGACTGTTTATTTCCTGCAGTAGAAAATGGCTTATAGGTGTAAATTTGTATGTTTGTTTATGTCTCTGCTTTGTCAAGACACAACTGTTCAGAGTTTCTGTTCAGTTTTACTCTGACTGAGTATCAATTAAGCTTTAGCGTCTGTGGATAAAATAAAAGTTTTATTTCCTGATGCAGGAAACACATCATCAGCAGCCCCTCTGAAGCCATGCAGTACCAGTCAGAGGACAGGAAGTGGTCTGGTTAGTAAAACATCCCAAACACTTTTCTTTGTGTCTATCCAGAGCCTGACACATACTCGTCACACAGCGCTACCAGGAATCCAGCTTTCATTGAGAATAAACCAAACGGGCCAAATAGTTGATGATAATCAGTTGACCGATAACAGTCATGTGGTATCATTTATACCGTCAAATACATCAGCTCAGGTCACCTGTGAATAGTTTTGTGGATCGTAGTGAAACAGTACGCATATGTTTCATAGTTTCTTATAGTTAGTACTGAAAACGTTCTGACGCATGACCTCAAAACAGGCTTTGTCTAAAAAAAATAAGAAAACCCAAACCTAAAGCCCAAAGTAACGTTTTGAAATGTCTTGTTTGTCTGACCAAGAGTCCAAAACATAAAGATAGAATTTACTATAGTGGAAGAACCATAAAAAGCAGCAAATTCTCACATTTGAAAACCTGAAATTGTCAAATGTTTGACATTTTTGATTGAAAAATTACTTAAAAGGTGCAGTGTGTAGAATTTAGTGGTATCTAGCAGAACAGACTTGTCAGAAATGGAAGATAATATTCATAAGTATGTTTTAATTAGTGTATAAAATGAGCCCTTTATATCTACATAGGGAGCTGGTCCTCTTCCATAGAGCCCGCCATGTTTCTACAGTAGCCCAGAGTAGACAAACCAAACACTGGCTCTAGAGAGGACCTTTCTCCTACATGTTTGGATGCGGAGGGTGAGGCGAGGAGAGTCGCTAGATGCCATTAAATCCTACACACTGGTCCTTTAAATGATCGATGGATTAAAATAGCTAATCAATTAATCGACTAATTGTTGCAGCTCTGGCTGAAATGACAACACACTACAAATAACAAAGATGGTAAATGAGGCGCCACTTCAGAAAAAATTCTGGACTTTACTGAATTGTCATGACTGGCTGCAAGTGTGTTTCTACCTGCCTGTTTTTATTCAGATTTTCAATTTGGGTGTAAAAAAAAAACAACTGAAGGAACAAAAAAACGATTGAAAAATATCCAAACATCACAAAAAAAGTGTTTCCTGTTGTCTGAGATATAAAAGTAGTTGTGTGGATAAAAAGCAAATGTAAACAAACTAGCATGTGACTTAAAACATCACTGACAAAAACATCTCTGTGGAGCGATAATATTCCTGACGAGTTTTCCATGGCTGGGCTTCAACTGACGCTCTTTAAATGACATCATCTCGTTGTATCCTCTTCTTCTGCAACGGTTTAAAAGCACCAACCGGAGAACTAGCCCCACCAGCTGTTTATCTCCTAATATCCACACAACAATTTGAATTTTCTTTTTGCCAATATTCTTCAAAATTTGGTTAAAATTTCTGCTAAATTTAGATGGAAACCTGGCTCGCGTTTTCTGTATCCGTCAGGCTCCGACAATCCGACACCAAACCTACCCATAATGCTCAGGGGGGGTCTGCACGGCGGGTTGGGGCTGAGAATTGGAGCCCTGCTGAGGGTGATGAGGAGGAAGAGGAGGAGGAGGAGGATGATGGTGGCGAGGGTGAGGAGGTTGAGAGGGGTGAGGGGTAGGAGAGAGGGCAGGTCGACCCCCCGGCCAGGACTGGTTGTGGTAGACGGGGGAATGAGCAAAGGGAGGCCTGGAGGAGGGGATGGAGGGAAGTAAAGAAGCAACAAAAACTATGATTTGGTTCAAAGTGTTGAAATTCAGTTAAACCTCAATAGATTTGATAAAGGGATTGATAAAAAGCTATCAAACCCTGTTATTAATACTATCAGGCCACATTATGACTTCTTCAACAACCAAACTAGAAACAATCTGACGTCTTCTGATGCCTTCAATTTAGTACAAATCCTGAAAACAATACAAATAATGAGCTCTAACAGTCAGCTGCTGATAAATAAAACCTAGAAGATGCACAAGATTCATATGTCGACATTTTGAAAATGAAAATATAAATTTGGTTCTTTGTCATCTCTCAGATCATCCTTGAAGAGTTCTCAGAACAGTCTCTGCTCTCTGATAAAAGGTTGGATTATCTCTGAAGCAAGTCTCAAGTCTTTGCAAGGAGATTTTCATAGATTTTAAATAAACCAACGTCTGCCCTGAGGTAAGGAAATCAATCTAAAACCTCTAAAACAGACTGAAATGTAAAAACACTGTACAGTCATTTATCATAGCGAAATCATTTTTTACACGACCACATTTATTTTTCTTGATATGTTGTGAATATTTAAACTGACTCTGAAGTTCCTACATTTTTCTGGATGTTCTGGACTTTCCGTCTCTCTTTGACTCACCTGCCCTGAGCAGCAGCAGCAGCAGCAGCAGCAGCAGCGGCGGCAGCGGCGGCGGCAGCAACGGCGGTGGAGGAAGAGTTGGCACTCGGCCCGGCGTTGGGGCCGACCTCAGGTGGTTTGCGGCTGCCGTTGGGCCCCGGGGGCCCCATGCCCTGCCCAGCGGGCTGTGGCATGCCGGGGGAGGTGGGGGCCATGGCGCTGCCTCCGGCAGGGTAAGGCCGGGCCCCCGCACCGGGCCCGGGTCCGCGACCTGCCGGAGTAGAGGGGCCCTGACCGTGCATGGGACTGCTGGCGTTCAACCCCAGGCTATTAGCCAGACCGGGTCCCGGGCCGGGGCCGCTGTAGTTGGCACTGGGGGCCCCACCGTAGTGGGGGGGCCGGGGAAAGTTACCTGAGGAGAGACGATAACAAGATGGAGGACACATCAGATAGTTTCAGGATTTAACTGTAACGACAGTCAGCTTGACATACTTTTAATAAAGTTAGAATGAAAACAAACTGATAAAATCCTCATTTTATTTCACTGTTCTGACGTTTTTAACTACAGACTGACACCATTTTTCAGGCTGATATTGATATTTGAAAGTTTAGAAAATCCAGTAATGATTTTAATTTAATATAAATTAATATATCTCTATATTTAATATAGATCAATATATCTCAGTGTTCATACAAAGGTTCTGGTAGTGTCTTTGTAAAGGGTTTCATCAGAAGTCCATTTGTCCCATTTCTCAATAAACTCTGATTATTGTGAGTTTTTCTCTATCAAACATCTCCTCAACCGTGTGCAGCTGTTGCAGTTCTTACATTTGGATGATTGTATTTTGAATAACACAGTTTCAAAACATATCTTTGGCTTTTCTGAACTTCAACTTCTTGTCATTTATCAGCTGATTCGTCAGTCGGCTGTCATGTTTACAACAGTTTTTCCCTCCAGGTCACAGTGTGTACCTGGGGGTCCATACTGGCTGTAGGAGGGGCCTCCCTGCTGGTAGGAGCCGTGATGCATGGGGCCCCCAGGCGCTGGGTGAGGGGACATGGGTGGTGCTGACTGCTGGGGGCCAAACTGGGGCCCTGGGGTGCTACGCTGCATGGAGGGAGGGAAACCTGAGAAAACAGCAACAGATAAAAGAGGAGGTGAAAGACGGATAAACACACGTTTATCTTTCTATACTTGTGAGGATCCTCGTTTACTTGATACATCCTCGGCCCCGAATTTTAACTTCTAACAATGAATAAAATACTATAATAAACAGATAAAATACGATGAAAGATAATAAATTCAATAGTAAACTAAAAGGAACGTCTATAAAAGTGACTTAAAAGAAGATCATGTGTTCGTTTCCCTGATCTCCTCTGGCAGGTCATTCAAAATGTTCAAACCCAGGTGTTACCTCTGTCCTGAGTCATGGCAGACTGGGAAGAATGAGGACCAACATCTGATCCTGGACCAGAGACCTGAGGGGTCAGCTGAGAGCCTGAGACAGACGGAGAGAGTGTTAATACGATGAGCCGTGAGACTGAACGGATTAATAAAAGAACCTGAACGCAGGTTTATAACCTGGTCTACCTGGTCCGCTGGCAGCAGGGGAGAGCGGTCCGGATCGCGACCCGGCGGGTGATGGCGAGGGGGAGGGGGAGGGTCCGGTTCTGGCGGGCGGGGGCAGTCGGGGGGAGACATGGGGGGAGAAGGGAGAGCGGGTTGGGGTTCCCTGGTCGCCCTGAGCGCCGGCAGAACCCAACGCTCCTGAACTCACTGCCGCCTCGGTGCCGGTCGGCAAGTCATCGATCGAGCCGGACAGATCCTGAGAGAGAGAAGAGACACGTCAACACCTGCTTGTTTTATTTTATTTACTGCGTCATGGAACTGTGTTTAAACTCTTTCCTAACATATATCCGGTCTGATCCGGCGGGTTCGGGTTCGGGGCGGTGGGATTTCTGAGTCATCCTTTAACGCGACATCACGGCGTAACGGACTAACAGGAGGATCACCGACCAGACTTCAGCGATGGATCATAAACGCCTCGTTCTGCAGCTCCTTAATGAGCCGAGGAGGTGAAAACAGTCCAACCAAAACCCAACAGAACCGAGTGGAAACTCTGCTGCTGCTGCGGCTGATTCTGCACTTTCCAGCGATTCAGTGTCGGATTCGATGCAGAAAAAAAACATCAGCGGCTAACGGAGAAATCAGCTGTGAGGGAGAACTTTCAAATCCAGCTTCTGTCACGACTGAAGGGTTGTTCGTGTTCGGGTATCGAGCCGCACATTAATCAACGGACGGAAAATTGATCTCTTTAGCTTGTGGACTGTTGGTCGGTCAAACAAACAAATTGAGGATGTAGGGTTTTTTTTTTTTTAATTGAAAGAGAATTAAAACGATTAATTGAGAAAACAATCAGCAGATTCATCGATAATCACAATAACTGTTAGTTGCAGCCCTGTTAGAAAGACAGAAAGAAACAGATGGAGAGCTAAAAAAAGAAAGACAATAGAAAAAGAAGGAAAGACAAAGAAAGGCAGAAAGAAAAAAGACAGAAAGATGGAAAGAAAGAAAGAAAAACAGACGGACAGCGAGAAAGAAAGAAGGAACAATGGAAAGACAGATTTTTGATTTTACAAAGGCCTTTATTGAACACTACAAAAGCTACACAGACAAAGGACATCAGCTACATAAAGTGTCTCATCTGCAAGTGAAAGAGAAAGACAAAAAAACAAAGATGGAAAGAAAGAAAAATAATAAAAAGACAGAAAGAAAGAAGGAAAAGAAGCTGATCGGTTCAGTTTCAGCTCTGAAACAAAAGAACGACTTCAGAACTCTTCCCACCTCTCTCGGCTCTCGTGCAGCTTGTGTGATACACGGTGATAATCGCCGTGTTTCACAGTACGACGTACAGAAGCACAGACGCTCTTCGTGTTTCCTCCACGGAAAGCGAATCATCCTCGCTCCTCCCCCGCCCGCCTCTTCGCCAAACCAATTAAACAATTAAACATGGAGGAGTTATCAAGCAGCGAGCGGAGGGACACGCGGCGATAAACTAATAATTAAAATATAACGAAGTGTTGAGCTACGGAGTCAAAGCAGAACAACACTTTCTAATAATAGTAATAATTTCCTGGAAACACGCAGCTGTACTTTCTCAGGATGGTTTCAGGAAGTAATTAGCTTCTAATTAACGAGAAAATGAAACGTACAGACAGTGTTTAATTGGTTCTCTTCCAATTAACGTATTCCAATTAATTTGTAAAAGTGTTTTAGGCCGAACGCAGCTGAAATCTGTCTGCAGGCGACAAACAAGTCAACACACACGCAGAAATAATAAAGTCTAATAATTAATTCATATTTAATTGGATTTAAATGGAACTCCTCTTTCAAGGAAACTGCAGAAACGTCTGTTTTCATATAATTTATACCGAATGACATCGTTGCTTCCAGGAAATATGATTCTCTTTCTGTTTGTTGTGTACAGACTAAAATAACTTTACTTAAATATGGAAGGAAAAGTCTGAATCTGAGTCAAGACCTGATGTTATAATGAAGGGAAGAAGGAAAGAAAAGAGAACGAGAGTCAGATAAGGAAGGAAAGAAACAGAGAAGAGGAGGAGAGTCAGAAAAAAGGAGAGATAGACAGAAGTAAAGGGGAAGGTAAAGAGAAGGAGAAAAGGAAGGCGGACAAGAAATTAGGAAAGGAAAGAAAAGGAAGAGTCAGAAGAAGAGGACAGAATGAAAGAGAAAAGGAAATGAGGAGAGTCAAAGAAGAAGGAGAGAAGGAAGGAAAGGAAAGGAAAGGTAAGCAAAAGAAAATAGAAGAAAGGAGGGAAGAAAAGAAAGGGTAAGAGTCAACGGAGAGGTGAGGAGGAAGGAGGAAAGGAATGAAAACGAGGGAAGAAGGAAGGAAACGAAACAAGGAGGAAGAGTCAAAAGATGAAGTTGGAAAGATAAAAGGAAATGAGGACAGGAAAGAAAAGATGAGGAGAGTCGAAGAGGAAGAGGAAAGGAAAGGAGGAAGGATGGGAGTCAAAGAAAAAGAGGGAGAGGAATGAAAGAGAGGAAGGGAGAAGAAGAAACGATAGAAGGAAAGAAAAGATGAGGTGAGTCAAAGAGGAAGAAGAAGGAGAGCAGCATTGCGCTGAAATCTCCCATCTGCCCCTGGGCTTTGGGCCAGCCAATCACAGCGCAGTAACCCATCCTCCCTCCCTCCGCCCCTTGCCAACAGCTCGGCCAATCAGCTGCTGCGCTGCTACCACACACACACACACACACACACACACACACACACACATGGGTGTGTTCTAATTATAGTTTCTCTGCAACCTCCTCATCTCTCCTCTTCCTCTCCTCCTTCACCTCCTCATCTCTCCTCTTCCTCTCCTCCTTCACCTCCTCATCTCTCCTCCTTCACCTCCTCATCTCTCCTCCTTCACCTCCTCATCTCTGCTCTTCCTCCTGCCCTTTGTCCTCCTCCTCTTCTCACATTCATCTCCTCTTTTCTGTCTGTTCTTCTCCTGGTGCCTCCTCCTCTTCCTTTACCTCCTCTTCCTCCACTACTTCGCCTCCTTCTCTTCCTCCCCTCCTGCTGCCTTTCTCCTTCTCACTCATCTCTTCCTCCTGATATCACCTCCTTTCTTGTCATGTTCCTCCTTTTTCTTGACTTCCCTCTTTCATCTCCTCTTGTTTCTCCTCTCCTCTTTCTTCCTCTCCTCTATCCCTCATCAACTTTTCCCTCTTTCCGCTATTCCCTTTCCTATTTCATCCTCCTTTTCCACTCCTCCTGCCTTCTTTCTCTTCCTCCTCCCCCCTCTTTCTGCTTCACCTCCTCTCCTCCTTTCCTTCTCCTCAATACCCCCCCTCCTTTATTCTCCATCTCCTCCTCCCTTCCTTGTCCTCAATTCCCCTTCTTCCCTTTGTTGCTTGTCCTCCTTTGTCCTCCTCCCCTTTCCTTCTCCTCCATCCCTCCTCCTCCTCTTTCTCTCTTTATTCCTTCTTCTTAGTTTCCTCCTTTTCCTCTCCTCCTGTCATTCTGAAACTTTCAGGATTGATTTAGCTCTCAGTTTTCCTCCATCCAGACTCCTTTAATCAGCCTCCACACCTCCTCCTCTTCCTCTCTCCTCCCTCCATCCCTCCTCTCTCTCTCTCTCTCTCTCTCCTCTGTTAGTCAGCCACTGTTGTTTTGTAATTTAAATATTTCTCTTGGCTCTGCGTCACAGCGGCTCTGGATGCAGGCTGAGAGCGCATGAATCACTGCGTGTGTGTGTGTGTGTGTGTGTGTGTGTGGTTGCAGCATTATCAACCCTTCACGTACAGTAACACAGATATGAAATATAAAATTAACAGTAAGTTGATCAACTAACACATGTTGAGAGTGTATCCTAAGCCTGATATATTTTTTTAAACATGAAACTATATAATTTATGAGGTGTTTTTTAAAGATTTACGTCTTCAGGAGGAACCAAGCAGCTCAGAGCTGAGAGACACAGACAGTAGAGACGGAGGAAACTTGGTTTGGTTTCTATTTAAATAAATACAGGTTATCATTATATATCCTTTAAAAACCAGCCGGCACCAACCAGTGTTCTTCCTGTATTCATGGTGAAATTTCACACGATCATCCTACGTTATTGTGGAATCGTTTTTTGAGTCATCTCCTCCGTCTCCTCATTCTTCAGAGGACATCTACGTGAAAGGTGCTGTTGTAAGAGTAGCTGTGTGGTTGAGCGAGTTGTAGAGCGAGCGGCAGAAAAGTGACGGTGAATACGAGGAGCAGAGGAAAAGGTTAGCGGTAAGCTGGCAGTAAATGTTCAGTACAGGCTGCAGAGTGTCTGTTAATAAATGCTCAAGACCAAGAAAAGTCTGTTGCTTCTCCAACTGCTGGGAAAGTGAAGGAGGTTAGCTCCGAAGTTAGCTTAACCTGACCAGCCTCACTTAAGGTGGACTAACCTTTAAGGGTGACCAGCTAATTCTCATTTTAGTGTCAATCTCAGCCGTCAACTTAGGGGAAACGCTGCCAACTGAACGTGTCCATGAAAGAAAGAGGAAAATCAAAACTGTAAAGTCAGTCAGTCTGTAAAAACGAATATTAATCAAAGAGAGTTTTAAAATTTCAAGACAGCCACAATCTCTCAAATTTTCAGCTGCTACTCAGCCAGTTCAATAAGTATCAAGGCAAGTATAAGAATAATAATCTGTTGATTATATTCTCGATTAATAGATCAGTCGTTTGGTCTGTATAATGTCAGAAAATGGTGAAAAATGTTGCTCACTGTTTCGCAAAGCCCATGACAACGTCTTCAAATGTCTTGTTTTGTCCCGACCAACAGTCCACAACTCAAAGATATTCAGTTTACTGTCATAGAGGACTAAAGAAACCAGGCAGGTAAACGTGTGGACAAAAACCAACATAACTTCATACTGCGATTAAACTGCAGCTTTTTTTATCTGCTACAGCAAAACATCTGCTCTGTAAATCTCCTCCTGTGTTCTCCTTTAAGGAAAAAAATCTCAAACCAAAAAGGCAGAAATTTATATTAAATTATCATGTTATTCATGATGGCGCCCCCTAGTTTTACATTATTACAATTAAATATCGTTTCATCATCTGCTTATGTAGCTGGAGTCCTTATTTCCATAAAGCAAATAAAATCAAATAAAGCAAATAAAATCTCTGCATGAATGAACGTGTTGTTCTATCATAAGCAGAGCAGACGGTCACACTGAGCCTGATTGCATCCTGCTACAAAACACAAGAGCCACAGACTCTCAACAACAACCTACATTAGCTTTCCTGCTAAAGTCTCCTTCTCATCTTATCTAACTTACAAACATGAACACACGTCTTGTTCTGCAACTTCACTTGTTGAACGAGCCACCAAACAGTTTTCTTTTGTAACTGAGAGAACTAATGAAAAAACAAAACAAAATGAGATGCTAATAGGTTCATCTTCTAGAGACACTGATGGAGCTGGAGATCATTTTTTAATCCTAATAGGGCATTACATTTTTTTAAAGGGTTAATTGAACTAAATGAAACTTGCAGATGCAGACAGAAGTTTGAACAGAAGTGTGAATTCTTATTTAAATGAAAATGAAAAAATGAAAAATAATGATGATGCAGTTTAAAGCCAGAAAAAGGGCACATGGAGCTTTTATTCTATTACTATGAATCTGAGCAGAGATGATGAGAGACAGTCAACGAAACTAAACCAACCACCAATCAGCTGGCAGCTTCACATGTTAGAAATATTTAAACTAAAAAGAAATTAAACATTAGTCGGAGCTGAAGATTGTGAAGTTATTAAAGTGTCTGTGAGGCCTTCGGGTGCAGCCGACTTCTGCTAAGTTTTTTTTATTTATTTTCTCTCCCTGCGACCGAGCCATTTTCCTCTCTGCATGTCGCCATGGCAACTGCATCAGCACCCTTACTTCAGAAAGGGATGCTCCAAAGAGAAAGAGAGAGAGAAAGAGCAGACAAACAGAGAGAGAGAGAAAGAAAGAAATAAAGAAGAGAGAGATGGAAGAGGAGAAAAAATAAATGTGAAAGAAGGAATGAAATAGAATTTTAATAGATGGTCAACTTTACATCATTCTGATTGTAGTACAGACATGCAGTATGTCTGTTGTACTGTTCTAGGTTTTTTCCTCCATCCCAGTTATAAATTACAGTTGTAATTACCTAGTTTTTTTTTCAGCGAACTCGCTAGTTTAAGCCCTTTTTTTTTTTTTTTTAACACTGTGTTTGTTAACATTTCGTCTAATTGGCTCCATTAAAAGTCTGCTGAATTAGCTGTTAGCAGCTCCTGTTTGCAGCGTAGCCATGGATATACAGACAACTATCACTGGATCACTTTGATACTGAAGAAAACTGAGAAATGTGGTGATTCTCAGGCAAGTTCAGAAGCTTATTTTTTTTTCTCTGATTCCTGAGCGGATTTATGGAGGTTTATTGGTGATGCACATCAGAGATAATGATATCCTCGGGAAGTGTAAGTCACACTGAATCATATCAATATGTGTTTCATGTCTGTTTGTTCTGATTTGACTGAGTTACGACTCCGAGAAGGAGGACGAGTTTTGACATTTGTCTCTTTTGGCTTTGTCCTGCTGAATGTCTACCGGAGGACTGATCATTTCACCCTCTGTGATATTGATCCTGTCTGAATGGAGATATAGGTATAAATTATCCTAAATCATCCAAATTATTGCAAAAATCATAACTTTTTGGGCGGCATTTTGTTTAACGTCTGCATTCCCAACTCTGATTACCTTCCAGAGATGCTGTCTAGACATCTAAAAAACACATTTTCCTTCAACTTTAGTCAAGTTGCAAATAGTCTTCTGTCTTTTGACTATCTGACTTTTACTATAAAACTGTCTAATAATCTTTTTATATTATTTATTTCATGTTATTTATATATTTTCATTTTTTCCCCCTTATTTTTATTAATTCATTTTTAATGTTATATATGCAGAGTTGTATGTGTTTTTTAGGGTATTTCTTAATCTCATCCTTTGTTCTTTTTACGCCTGCTCTTGTAAAGCACGTTGTACTGTGCTACAGTATATAAATTAACTTTCTTATTATTATTGTTATGGCTGCAACTGAACTTATTTTCATTATCGATTTATCTGTTGATTATTTTCTCAGTTAATCAGTCAGTTGTTTGGTCTACAAATGATCAGAAAAAGGTGAAAAACATTAATCGCCGTTTCCCAAAGCCCAAGTTTACATCCTTAAATGTTTTGTTTTGTCCACAACACAAAGATATTCAGTTTACTGTCATAGAAGACTAAAGAAACCAGAGAATATTCATATTTAAGAACCTGGAAACAAATAATGTCAGCATTTTTTCTTAAAAAAATACTCAAAACGATCAATTGATTATCAAACTAGTCAGCGATTAATTTTCTATTCAGACCAAATGAACAATCAAAAAGACTAAAAATAAATTAAGGACTCTCCTGACAGCCTGTGCTCAGGGTTCAGTGAAGCACACGTACACGCAGAGCTGAAAACACGTTATAAACATGTTTTAAATGAAAACGACAGATCGAGTGTTCACACAGGTCACAGAGGACACGTCGGTATCTCACTTCAGCCGATCTGAGCCAACGGGACGCATCAGGCGCTCGGAGCGTGATCCCCGCGGCTTCAGAGAAAAGAGGACGAACGACATTATCGACAACAACGAGGAGCTGCAGAGCAATCAGCGTCTGCAGGCAGCGGGGAGGTCTGAAACCCCTTCAATCTGTCGCACAGTCAGAGTCTGAATCACAAACACCGAGTCTGACGGAAACAAACAACTCCTCTGTTCACATAATGCTTATAATTTTGTCAGCTATTGCTTTATTTAGTCTTAGTCCTTTATCAAATGTCCTTGTTAGTTTTTATCATATTTAGTTAACCTCAAACTGGTTTTTTAGTCAAGTTTTAGTTGAATAAAAGTGATTATTAGTAAGTATTTAAGTATAGTTTTAATCAATGAAAACTGTCAACATTTTAGGCTTTTTATCCATCAGATTATATTGAACATTTCAGTCATTCCAGTCTAGCAAACACCAATAATTTATTTGTCATTTTAGTCAAACTTATTTCACATTAGATTGTATCTCATCATTATCTGATGATAAAAAAACACAGGTTGAATGATTAAGAAGGCAGCTTTGCAGAAAGCGTCTGGTCTGATGGGATCAATTTAAGGAAAACATCCAGACATGGAAATGATCTGCATATTTATTTTGAACCGACACGATTCGACAACTGAGGCCCCAAAACTCCCTTTAAAACTATTATAAAACAACGAGAGCTGTAAAAAAAAAAAAAAAAAAACAATAAAACATTTTCAAATCAGTTTTTTGGTTCTGCATGACAAACTTACCTTTCTGTTCTGAAAAAGGGAAATAAAAGTAGTTCAGTCATAAAATTGAAAAGAATACTGTACACACACACACTGCAATCTGCTTGCATTAAATAACAAAATAAATAGATCTGATGTCAGTGAAATTATGCCCCATAATAATGACATAAGGTTAACAAAACTGCTGTCTGGCAAGCTAGTTCACATGGCATCAATATTAAAAGGTTAAAAAGGGCAAGGTTTGCTAGAATAACAACAACTATGATAAGTAACATTATACAATACTATTTTAATCATTACAGCTGTCTACATGGCTCACGTTTCACTCGCACTATATACACGTAAACACGACCTCAAGTCTATTTCCCCTTTTCATGCGTGTAACTACAGTCAGTGTGTTTTGGGCTCTGAATGCTTCCAAAACGTGGGTGACCTACACTCAACACTGCACCTGAACGCCTCCAGTGTAGAAACACAGATGGAGCATCGCTGCTGCTCTGCTAGCGTGCTGCTAACGCTAACTCCTGTGAGTCTCCTCTCCTCAACAAAAATAAAGAGAGATTTGGGTAAAGTTTTTATTTTTTACACTACATTTTACTCCCCTTTGTTCCTAAACAATATTGCATGTTGATATAATCACAGTGTTTAATGACATTGGTGCTTTCTCGTCATAGTTTCGTCCTGGTCATTGATGAACACATTTCATCATAGTTTTTGTGAATGATATTGACATAACTTTACATTTGTTGTCTTTGACCCTTTATGATGTTGGTTTATCTGAATCAGGACAGGAAGTCAGAGCTCAGAGGCTCAAACAGGGCTGAAAAAAAAGTTTGGTGATTTGAGGAAGAAAACTGACAGACCACATGAACACTGTGAGGAATTTCAAAACAAAAGCCTTTCTCTCGTCTGCTGCTGGGACCTCAGGAGGTTTAAGTTGGAAATGATTAATGATGATGATGATTGATTAATCGACTAATCTTTGCAGCTCTAATTTGGCTAAAATGCTGAAACCCTGCATTGTCACAGTAATTTTTTTTAAATGTCGTCTTCTGATAACTGCAGTTGTTTTTAACTCGAATACGATCATAAATGTGAAAACTGAAAATCAGCTTGTGGTTTAAAACTCACCGGCAGGCTGGACGGCCTCTCCTGCTGGCTCAGACTCATCTCCTCGTGGTTCGGTTTCCCAGGAGTCATTGCAGCGGATTGGCCCCGCCCTCCGTACGCCTCCTGTGGCACCTCCTGCAGCGAGGCAGACGAAAGGGAGGAAAAGTTCAGACTGCGAAACACTTGGAGCAACATTTTTATTCTCACTGGAATCAACTACAGAGAGCTGAAGTCAAACCAGAACATCCAGGTTCTGCTCCAGAAGTAAGAAAACCTCATTAAAAAAATCTCATTAACATGTAAAACTCTGCTAAGAAGTAAAAATCCAGACTTTTCCAGACAGTATCTCGTGTGGCTCGATCCGTATGGTCAGATAAGGACAATCTAATATTGTTGTTTATTCAATAATTATACTTTTAGCAGCCTTTAAAAGACACCATTTCCCATAAATCCTAGACATTTGTAGGCTCGACAGAGGAGATAAGTCCGTAAGTGAGTGGAGGGGTCACGGAGAGTTCAGACACGTCTGTAATAACAGCAGGACGGAGAGGAGCGAACACTGTACAAGTCTTCACACAGATTACAGCTACAAACATGAACGATGACTTTAGAGGAGAGTGTTGTTGTAGTTCTTTTAACGAGAGCTGTAGTTCTTTCTGTCTGTACAACAAAAACGTTGTTTAAACCTGCAGTTTACATATAAATGAACGTCCGTTACATTCAAGCCTTTACCAAACGAGTTCACACGATGCTGATTAAGCCTATCACCACCAGATAAACCTCTAACAGAGTTTTTAATCTGGTTTGACGTTCCCTCGCTGACCGCTGTATGGGTCTGCCTGATAAAATTATGAATTTCAATCTAGATTAACTGTTTTCGTCCACTAGTTTTTATCAGAAACAAGTAGTTAACAAAACACTGATGAAATATTATCTTTTAAGTTGATATATGTTGAACTTGTAACTCACTCTCTTTTAGCTCTGTTTCTGCTCTCTACCAACTCCTGAGGGAAATATCTGGCTCTTTATTTGCTAAATGCTCCATTATGTTCACCAGCTAGTCTACAGCTAACTGTGTGTGTTTGCCGTTCGGTGCTGAGCAGGTAGTGCACAGTGAGTCTTTAGAGCTTCTTCTCTGAAAACAACCGCCCGCTGCGGCCCGAAAACGTCGCCGAGAGCTCTGAGAGTGAACCAGAACAGTAAAACTGCAGCCTGACAGCTAAACAATGAGCTGAAACTCGTTATAAAGCTCTGTAAAGCCGAGGTGTCGTGGTGTGAAAAGATGTTAAAAAGTCATTAAAGATTGAACACAGACTGCGTGAGAGCTTCGTGCGTTGTGGTCCAGTTTTCCCTCCAGTGTGACTGCAGGCTGATTATTCTGTTAATAACTGTTGATGTGAATCTAACTACTGATGCTGTTCACTTCACTTCCTTTACATGTTGTTGTCTCTGCTCAGCTGAGCTGCTTATACGGTCTTGCGGGCTGATGAAGAAGATAAAACAGCAGCTGAAGGTCAGGACTTCCCCTTCATCAACACTTCACTGCAGCTGCAACACAAACTGAACCGACTGATTAAATATATTTAACCAAAGACGTTTTCTTCTCCTGTATGAATGATTTTATTTTCCTTATTCTCTCCTTTTTTATTATTATTTTTTTTTAATCTTACAGCCTCCATCATCAGTTCAAATATTCGGCTTGTGTTCACATTTCCTTCCTCTTTGTAATTTCTGTTTTTAAAGTGCAACAGAAAAAAAAGTTTGCTTGCTTGTGTTCGTTTCTCTCACTTTGAATCATCTGTTGTGTTTTAACATGATGGCATGTTTATATGTACATGAGAAGCGTAATCCTTCTTGTTTGAGTCAATAAATTAGATCATTTTCATAACAGATTCATCTGCCGATTGTTTTCTCGATTAATCAATTAACGGTTTGATCTGTAAAACATCACAAAAATGTCCGACATACAGCCCAAAACCCCCAAAACATTCAATTAACTATAATCTAAGATGAAGAAAAGCAACAAATACAACTTTCCCCCCTCTGATGCCATCAAACCCACAACATCTAGTGTTTTTACTACACACACTGACACGGTGATGCTCGTCAATAAATGAAACTTCTCATGAAGGCAGACGACTGTTGGTCAGACGGTGACGTTCATCGACACCAGTTAGCTTCACTCTGATGGTTCGTGTCTAAGTTCAGAGGCGCCAGTCAGTCAACTAGAGGAAGGCACTAAGGATAGCGCTTCCTTCTTCTATTTATTGAATAAAGAGTTGTTTTTGATCGATAATCGATTGTGTGTTGAATGTTTCTCACCGTTATCGGTCCCAGTTTTCAGTTTGTTTCAGCATAAAAGCATCTATTAAGTAATAAGATGAAAGGAGGCTTCTGAGATGTGAAATCATCCGAACCTACTGGTGGAATTCGTTGCTCGTTTTAGGGACAAAATCGGTTTGTGAAGACATTTTTTCGCAGCGCGGTCAGGGATGTCTCGACCTTGTTGAGGTCTCTGGAGTTTTAAGACGCCGCAAGAAGAGCTGACGGCCTCGCCAGCAGTAACTTTAAACTCTCCGGAGGCCTCGTCTGAGCCATCCCCCCCCGCCCCCGAAATACCCGCTTTTATTTCAGCCTGGTCCAGAAAATTGCAGAAACTCGGCGACAAAGGACAAAGGCGGACAAATATCAGAGCTGTGATCAGAGAGAGAAGAGACTGACTGACCAGAGCCTGAGTCCATCACCATCGATCCTGTTTGAATTGTTAGATATCAAAATAACAGTGGCCTTTATTTAAATCTAATTTTTATATTTGACTATATTGTTTTTAAAGCAAACTCAAAGCTTTTTCCATCTCTTTCACATTAAAAGCCTTCAACAGTTCAGAAGGCACAATCTCTTCCCTATTAAAGGCTTTTATTGTGAAACATCTGCAGGAAGTTTAATTTACAGAAACATAGAGTTGAGAAAACAGAGTATGTGTTAAAAAAAAAAAAAAAAGAGAAGCGTCTCAGTGTAGTCGTACCTGCTGCGGCAGTGGGCGGGGCTGCATGTACGGTGGCTGGCTGGGCGCCGCCGGCTGCTGCTGCGGGGGGCTGAAATATGGCGGCTGACCCGGCTGACAGTAACCGCCCACGTTCTGCTGCTGAGCGTACTGAGAACCCATCTGAGGAGACAAGACGACAGAGTGGAAATACACGTCAGCAAAATGAGCATCACTGAACTCAACTGTGACAACAAGCCAAGTGCGGTGGATGGCGAGCAACCGCCATAACCACGCTATGTTCACGTTTTTTCTTTTTTTCATGAGGTCACTCTTGTTTTACACTTCAGCGCGTGTGTATTAAATGTCCAGCAGCTCCTCCACTTATGCACTGAGTTTTTGCTCGTGGAGCTCCACCGAGGCTCGCGCAGGCCTCCCACAGCTAGCATCCAGGCTAACAGGCTAACATGCTAACCTGGCTCCCAGCCAGGGTGAGCTGACCGGGGGGTCGGTGCTGATGCTCGGTAGTTACAAACACACCTGTATGAATACATTGTCTTGTTTATATGTTTAAACTCTCCTGGGTCACCATGTGGCTGAGCAGGCTGCCATTTAACCACCAATCATACAACCAAAGAGCGTCCAGCCAGACTCCATTAATAAATCCCAAGTTTAAGGAGACGCAGCTGTAAGCTAACATCGTTTCCTTCCACAACACGATTTAAAGTGTTTTGTCAGGTACTGCTGCTCCATTCGGCCGACACATCATCAGACTAACATACCTTGATTTTCACAAAGAATAACAAAAAATAAAAAGGCGCTAATACGGCATATGACCGCGTACCACGCTGAGCTGCCCTTAATTCCTTCACCATGACAGTCCAAGGTGGTTTTGTTTCTTGCTCGTTTACAGTGTTTAAACTGTTTCTGATGTTGTTTCTTATGTAGAGCCCAACAGCTGCAACATACAGACTGTTCAGTGAGTAAAATCCAAGGCGATCATGGTGTAATACACATTAATACATACATATTAATAGAGCCGTTGGTGTGCTGATACTGGTCGATAATATCAGTCAGCTGATATATCATTCAGGCTCTAATTAAAACAGATTTAAAGGAGAATGTTCTCTCTGAAAGTTTCCACTCTGCTGAACTCTCTGCTGTATTCCTGGAAAACGACCTATATACAATATTTAATTTGCTGAAAAGCTCCGACTTCCCCTGAGAGTTCAGCGTGTTCTCCGTCTGTCTCTGTCAGGAATAAGCCTCACACTGTTCCACGATGCTCCAGGAACAAAACTCTTTAATATCAAAGAGTCGGGACGTCTTACACCACCATCACCACCCACTACGACCTCAATAATAAACATAAAGTAGAATTATCACCTTTCTGACAATGTCAACACAAACTGAAAATGTATAACCTTCATAAAAGTAGAATTTATGTGTTGGATTGCGTTAGTGCTTGTTGAGAGCTGTTTTTTCATGATTCTGTTGGGAAAAAAGGAAAATTAATATATGATTTTTGGTGCTTTTTTATTAGGTGGGACCATTAAAGAGGTAAGACAAGAGGATTTCCCCAAAATGTCAGCCTGCTCCTTTAAAGTAAAGGAAGAATTCAGAGGAAGGTTTGTGTCGGAGTCTCTAAATGTTCTCTAACAGGAAAGAAAACCTCCTGAAACCAGAATCAATCTGACCTGCGGAGCGGTGAAGCCGACTGGTCGACATCCAATTTCATCTGGAATCAGAGAGTTAATGAAGAAGCGGTCCCGGGGCCATCTGGGGCCCTCGCTCAGATAAAAGTCATTACATTTCCTCTCTCTCTCTGCGTGCCTCTGCGGCTGTCTTCATCTACCTCGGTCTGGTGGGAAAGCCGGCAGAGATGACAAACTGACACCGGTTCCCTCGGGCTGAACGAAACAAAGCTGTCAGCTTGTAATGATGTAATAACGGCGCCGTTACTCCGTGATGACAATCTCTGTTCGGAGGAATCTGTGAGACGACATCAGAGGAGCGCAGGTGGTAAAGCTCCGGGGCGGTGGGGGCGGGGCGGGCGGGGCGGGCGGGGGGGGGGCAGATCTGTATAATCTACGACCGGAGAAGAGAAACTACAACAGAGACGAGAGGAACTGTCTGCAGAGGATTCACCTGAAATCTGCTCAACAACAGCAGAAACTGTCAGGTTTCCTCGAGTCTGAAAATTATTTGTTTTAGTATTTTAACTTTTACTAGAAAGTTTAAAAGGGAAACAGAGACGAGAAAAGACTGAACCCAGAACAGTTGTGTTTACATGGTGACATACTGTACACCGCTGAGCCACGATGGATAATGATTGTGTGAAAGACGATCATCGAGTCTAAAATTATGCATTTTACCTCCGATTTCAGCAACAACAGCAGTGTCTGAAGCAAGAATATTCAAAGTTTATTAGACAGATTTAGAATTGTATTTGTCACTATAGACAGTTTTTAAAAAGAATGAAATTAAGGCTCCGATGATTAGCCGACTCATTGATTAGTCAATCAAAAGAAAATGAATCAGCAGCTGTCTTTTTTGATGGGGTTTTCTCTTGATTCTTAACTTATTCCTGTTCTTTCTTAGCGTATTAATCTTTGCTTTTATATGTGAAGCACTTTGAATCACTAAATAAACTTTGATTTGAGTTTGATTTGATAATCAAATAATTGTTTGAGAACAAAAATGCCAAAGATTTGATGGTTCCAGGTTCTTAAATGTGAGAATATGATGCTTTTCTTGCTCTTACATAATAGTAAATTGAATATTTTAGGGGTTTCTGGCTGTTTATTGGACAAAAAAAAACATTTAATGATACCACTTTGTGCTCTAAGATATTTCGGTGGACACTGTTCACTCTGATGTTTTATAGACTAAATTAAAAACCGATTAATTGAGAAAATAAACAAGAGAATAATCGATAAGGTAAATAATTATTAGATGCGGCCTTGGATGAAAAATAAATAAAATAAAAACTGATGCAGCAGAACCAGAGATATCGTCTTCTTTATTCCACACATTATTCTTCCTTGTCAAAACCTGGTGCCTACATTACCCACAATGCACCTGGAGATTTGTGGAGTGTCATCTACATAGCCTCCAGCAGAGATGAGCAGCTACAGGGCTACAGAGGTCTGGTAACCTCACTTCTTCCTAACTCCACATCCCCAGATGTTTTTACTTTTGTAGTCTTCAGCCCCGACCGACGCTGACTCAAGTGACATCATCAGTGACATCAGCTCCCTCTGGAGACACAAAGGGCTTTATACGACTTTTTACACATAAAACACCTGGAAACACACGCTGAGGTGGAAAATATTGCAGTGTGCTGCAGGAATGTTTGTGTGGAAGATTCAATACTTTTTTTTTTTATTTTTTCCACCTTGTAAATCCACTGTTACTGTCATACAGCGACCTTTCAACTCTACAGGAAGGAAGTGGTTCATACCTGATTTTGAGACTCATGTTAAGGCCTGCGTGTTGCCAATACTTTCACAAAGCTCTCTCCGAATTTTTATTAAGATTTTAAATTGTCTGAAGAAGACATGAACACATGACAAAGAGAAAATTATTTCTCTTTCTGGTTCATCATTTCCAAAGAAATGTTGCTTTATGTTCTTGTACGTGAAGCATCAGAAGCAGCAGTGGTGGAAAGTAACTCCACAGTTTTTAGGTACTTGTACTTTACTTGAGTATTTCCATGTGATGCTACTTTATACTTCCACTCCACTACATTTCAGAGGGAAATATTGTACTTTCTACTCCACTACATTTATTTAACAGCTTTAGTTACCTTTCAGATGAAGATTTGACACAATGGATAATATAACAAGCTTTTAAAATACAACACATTGTTAAAGATGAAACCAGTGGTTTCCAACCTTTTTGGCTTTTGACATCATACAAAAAGCAGTGTGTAGTCGGGGTCACATTTCACATGTCTATGAGTTGTTAACAGCTCCACTAAATAGTGATTTTTCCCTCTAAACTTCTCACATGCTTTCATTTCAATAAATGTTCAAATGATCCAATATTTCACCAAAAATCAAAGATGAGAGAAAAAGTCCAAAAACTGAAAACAGATTTGTGTATCAGAACTTTGTTTTTTCTTCTTTCCTCTCCCATTAATCATCTCACGACCCCTCAGATTTATCTGCTGACCCTTTGGAGGGGCCCAACCCCTAGGTTGGGAACCACTGGACTAAACTACCTAACTGTATATAAAGTTGTTGAAACTAGCTCCACCTCCAGCAGCTACAACAGTAACATGCTGCTCTAACACTGATGCTTCAGTATTAATAACATAATGATGTCATATATAATAATATATCAGTCAGAGGAACCAAACCACTACTTTTACTGCAATACTTTAACTACATCAAGCTAATAATACTTATGTACTTTTACTTACGCAGGATTTTTCATACAGGACTTTTACTTGTAATGGAGTATTTTTACATTGTTGTATTGATACTTTTACTTAAGTAAAGGATCTGAATACTTCTTTCACCACTGTTCGCTAGTAAACCCTGATGAACTTAAGAGATTTCAGCATGAGACTCAAACCAGCAGTCTGGAGTCTAAAAATAGCCTCAGCCCAGTCTGCACCAGGAATAGCCTGACCCGGCCCGGCCTGGCTCGCTCTGCGGCAGCCATGTGGTCTGTCACCATCAATGGCTGTGTTGTGCTGCGGTGACGCTGCAGATGAATCAGCAGCTGAAACTCTGACATTCATACCAGCTTCACTGTGGCAGGAAACACTGAGGTCAAAAAAACACAAACTACTTTGACTGTTTCAACAGAGAACAACAGACGAACTGTGGCTCTAAGTGTTAAGAAGTCAAACATGACAGACTGTGACGACTCATATGATACAACAGCAGGTCTCAGAAAGAAGAAAACAGCTCGGCAGCAAACAGATGCAACGGCAGAGTTGTGCCGGTATACAGTTTTAACTATGTACACCACCAACTATTTCCATAATCGTGACTGTCATTGTTTTCAAGAGACACTGTGAACACACAGCAGCTCTCCCGCCTTCATTAGCAGTTTGATTTTGTTTTGCCACAAGGAAGGAGCTTTCAACTGGTCAAACTGTCAGTGCAGCTTGAGGTAGCCATGACTTTCTAAAAAGGGTTATTTTGGCAATTTTCTATGTTTTTCTTATTGTCAACGAAGCTCATGTTTGGAGCCAAACCAACAATGAACTGAACAAGTCTTGTGTGTCTATCCAAAGCCTGATATATCTTATTCCTCTGTGCCGTAGACCTCCGTTGTTGTCCAAAAACTATTTAAAACACATCAATGAGCCACACCGCCGCACTGGGTGACATGATCCTCCATTATGAAGAGTTTGGTCACGTTAGTTTGTTTAGAAACGGCTCCAAAGACTAATAACAGCGATCACATTTTCAGTCTCCGGAGAGTAGTTCTGTGTAAGGCATATCACAACCTCCAGAAATCAAATCGATCAATTTCATCTGGAAAAATACATAAATCTAAGCGTAACGGACACTGAGCTACATTTAAAGTCATTTCCAATCGACCGTCTTCAACTTACAAAAACAAACAAACATCTTGTTCACAGTTTTAACTGTTTTTTCGAGGCGCCACCTACCTGCTGCTGAGGGTACTGCATCCCTCCCATCCCCATCTGCCCTCTGCCCGGCATGCCCATCGGGTATCTGTGTGGGGAGGGGGAGCCGTAGGGCTGGCCGGGGTACGGCGCCCCCTGCTGCTGGGAGTACGGGTTGTTGCTCATGCCGTAGAGCTGAGAGCGCTTCATCGTCATCGGGTCCATAGGCGGCACCTGAAGGAGACAAACGATTGGACGATGAGTTAATCTGTCAGTGATGCAGGTACACAGTCTGATTTTTAGCTACGCAGTACATTTTATTAAACACTGACATCTCAACAATTATCAGATTGGATTGCCATGAAATTTGGTACAAACATTCATGGTCCCCAAAGGATGAATCCTGCTGAGTTTGATGATCCTTTGACTTTTCCTCTAGCACCGCCATGCGGTTAACATTTGTGTTTTGAGTGAAATGTCTCAACAGCTATTGGATGGATTTGAGGCTGCAACTGTAATTAATCTGTCAATTATTTTCTTGATTAAGTGTTTTGTCTATAAAATATCATTTTCTGACATTTTATGGACCAAACAACAAACCAATTAATCAAGAAAATGAATGAGATGAATCTATGATGAAAATAATCTTTAGTTGCAGCCCAAATAAATTTTTAAATCATTTTATAAAGTTAAAAGTGACGTCTTCAGATGTCTTGTTTTGTCCGACCAACAGTCCAAAACCCAAAGATATTCAGTTTACTGTCATGTATGCCAAAGAAAAGCATCCTAACATTTGAGAAGCTGAAACCAGCAAATTTTTTTGGCATTTTTGTTTTAAGGGTATGACTATACTGGTCATGGGTTTCATACACTTTCTGTAATAAAACATCTAAAAGCAAAAGTCTTACCAGATGGGGGACCCTGGGACAAAATCTTATGAAATGGGGGTCTGTGGTCTATTTGTGTCAGTTTAGGGGTTCTTGATGTGAAGAAGTATGAGAACCACTGATCTAATAACCGCTTAGTAGTTTTTTAAGCAAAAACGCCAAACATTTGCTGGTTTCAGCTTCCCAAATGGGAGGATTTTATGGTTTTCTTTGTCTTTTGTGATGGTAAACCAAATGTCTTTGGGTTTTGGACTGTTGGTCGGACAAAACACAACATTTGAAGACATCAACTTGGGCTGTGGGAAACTGTAACGGCCATTTTTCCACTATTTTATGAAAAAAAACAACTCAGCTATGATGAATTGAAAATACCCTGCACATTAATCGATAATGAAAATAGCGGTTAATTGCAGCCCTGGAGGACAGTAAACACATCACAACCTAATGTACCATCAGGTGGTTCTCAGGGGGCTTCACTGAGCCAAAAAATGACAGCCGAGACTAAACTCTCCTGTCAGAGAGGATTCAGCTGAAGCAGCACTTAGACAAAATATGAGCAATCCAAAAGCCTATGAGGCCACTTCAAACTGGAGTCAACAGTCATGCCTGGGCACGCTTTAATATTCACACACACACAGTGTATTTGACACACTGACATAATAGTAGGTGTGAAGTGACTCCGTGAGAACAGATGTTTTCTCTGCTGCTCAGACGGCTGTGGCTAAAAATAGAAACCTTTTATGAATTTCACACACACACAAAAAAAATCCAGACATTTAAGCTCCTTCTTTAATCTTTGCTGTGAGTGTGGATGACACATTTCCATCAGTCAGCTGAGGAGAGTAAATAAAAATAAGAACAAGTCAAGCAGGTCGGGAGCTCTGCCAAGTCCACACAGCTGGCTGCTGTCAGAAAGGACGGTCAGCTGTGAAAGACCTGATCAATAATCCAGATGTAAACAGAGGGGGGGCTCAGCTGACAGCGATGCTCAGTGTGAGAAATGACTGAATCTCAGATAAGTCATAAAACTCTGCTCTATTAGTAAGAGATTAAAGCTCTATTACCTTTAATAAATCGATAATCAATCCGCACAAAGAGAATTTTCCTTACAACTGTGATGTTTTGGTGGAGAAGTTTTGAAATTTAACTGAACTTAAACTTAGCTGAAATTTAATTGTATACTTAGATAAAGAAAATGTGAAATCTACAGATTTTGATAATCTAATAATGGTTTTAGTTATTTTTTAAGCAAAAATACCAAACATTTGCCATTTCCAGCTTCTCATATGTGAAGATTTCATGGTTTTCTTCGTCTTTCATGATGATAAATCGAATGTCTTTGGGTTTTGGACTGTCGTTCAGACAAAACACACCATACCAGACATCGACTTGTGCAGTGGGAAATTATTAAGTCCATTTTTCACTGTTTTCTGACATTTTTACAGACAAAACGACCCCTCAATTAATCAAAAATGCCTGATCTTTCTTCTATTGAATGCCTTGTTCTAAAATGTAAACCTCCATGCTCCATGACGGTGCTTCTCATCTACCGGCCCCCCCCAAAACCAAACATCCTTCCTCCCTGAGATACATGACCTCCTCACCTCAATCTGTTCCATGACAACCAACATTGACATTGTTGTTGATATGAACATACATGTTGACAACCCCTCCTGTAATGTTGCAGTGGAGTTCCTGAGTCTGATTGAGTGTCTTGGCTTGAAGCAGCATGTTGATGCCCCTGCTCTCACCAGGGGGTACACCTGACCCGGTCATCACTGATTCCACCCACATCAATAACCTACAGGTCTATGACCTGGGTATGTCCGACCAATTAATGGATTTGACATTCCTGTCATCCCCTACTAAACCTAAGTGTCAAATGCCTTTTCAGAACTGGAAAAAGTTTTTCACAGCCAAGGTCAACAACATCAGCTCTCTGATGTCCGGCTCTTCCTCTGCCTCCTCCTGTCATCGACCCTTTGTCTGGGTAGCTCGCCGCCTCTACTCCATTTTACTGGCATCAGGCAGAGCCACACTGAGGAAATCCTCAGGAAGTATTTGTGCCCTGGACCCCGTTCCCACAGCTCTGCTCAAATCATACATCCCCATTCTCAGACCCTGATCACCCAAACTGTCAACCTCTCCCTTTAAATTGATAGTGCTCCGTCATCCGTCCCCTCCTCAAGAAACCTACCCTGGACCCAGAAGTTCTCCAACCTCCCTTTCCTGCCCAAGGTGTTAGAGAAGATGGTTGCTTTTGAACTTCAGGACCATCTTAAAAACAACAACAACCTATTTGAAATTTTTCAGTCAGGTTTTCATTCAGCACTGAAACAGCTCTGCTCAGGGTTGTGAATGACCCTCTGATGGCAGGGGATGAAGGGTCCTCTTAGAGCGCCTCCACACCACCACTGGACTGTCAGACTCTGCACCTAAGTGGTTTCAGTCCAACCTTTCCCTCCCTGTCACCTGTGGTGTTCCGCATGGATCAGTTCTCGGCCCCCTCTACATGCTCCCCTTTGGATGTATCATCAGCAAAGATGGGATGTCTTTCAATGATATGCTGATGATACCCAGCTTTACATCAAAACTGCCCCAAGCCCTTCTGCAGCCATGTCAGGCCTCAGCACCTGTCTTAAGGAGATATAGACTGGATGTGCACAAATTTCCTCCATTTAAACAGCAGCAAAACTGAAGCTCTTATTATTGGCACTCCACACCAGATTCAGTTATCCCCCATACTAATTAGTTAATTTTGTTAATTTAGTTTCAGTCAATGACAAAACAAGAAGATAAAAAAATTATTACAAAATCTATGGACACTTTTTTCAACAAATAAAAACAAGACAAAATGCTAAGGACAGATGAGCTGGGAAGATATCAGACATATGGATAAATTTCACATTTGATGTCAAGGAAAACGAGATCCTTTGTAAACCGTGCGGAGTGACAATCACCAGTAAAAGCAAAGCTAACTTTTTTCCCCCTATTCAACTTCACAGATACAGAAGACCTCCGATGACAAGGATGGGCCACTAAGTGCAAATAATGCTAGAGCATCCCAGCAGAATATTTCCACAGTTCTTCTATGTGCTCCTAAGTACAAAAGTGCTTCTAAAGAACAACATACCAAGGAGGAGGGCATAGTAACACGGATTGGGTGCACAGGCTTACTGGTCTCAATGAATGAAGATGAGGAATTTGTTCTAATGATGGAGACAATAGAGTATATCTAATTATTCAGGGAGAGCAGGCTTAATGCTCACTGGTGTTATTTTGTTATTGTCTGAGATGGTCTTTTGCGAAAAAGCAAGGTCATATTCTTGTTTCTTTTATATGAGACTTGGTTTTATTTGTAGTTGATTTTCAGATAAATAGAGACATGTTTCATATCACAAAAGTTAAAACTGTTTTTCTGTATTGCATGTTCGAACCTTAATACCATTCCATAATAACAGGTAAATAGATGTTCCCTCCAGGACTCTATAATGCATTTGTGAAGCAATCTCTTTAAATCACTGACTTCACATAAATATGGACAACGCGTCTCCACTTCCTACCACTATGCAAAAGTGACGCCAAAATATCGTTTCAGGAGCTGGCATCTTGCTTATGTGAGACAGCAGAGTCGAGCCGTGGGATGGCGGCCCGCGGGACACGTCTCACCACCTGACGGAGGTTTGAGAGCGGCTATCACAGCTGTCAATCATGACATCACACCCCCCTTTTATATCGTCAGATAACTAATTAAAAACGAACTTATCAGAAATATGAGCACTTGGACAAACATCAGCATGTTAAGAACTACCTAAAATGATAGAAACTATTTTTGGGAAAAACTTATTTGATGTGTACTTTAATTTTTTAGTTTGGCTCATGTCCCATCCGCTAACATGAAGAGGGCGGGATTTATGACCTATACTGCAGCCAGCCACCAGGGGGCGATGGAGACGTTTTGGCTTCGCTTTTGGGGAGCTGTCATGATGTCCATATTCATATACAGTTGATGTATATAAAGAAAATTAATTGGAAATTCTAGAGATACATTTAAATAACCCAATACACTTATACTTTAACTAAACCTGTTAGATTTTAGTCGACGAAATCTAAATCTACTGTAGATTTATTCAACTAAAACTATACAAACTAAAATTCAGATGACTAATATATGACTAAAACTAAATCAAAATTTGCTGTCAAAACTAACACTGCCTCATAACTCATCTCACCTTTGACAGCCAGGACATCCCCCCTTTTGTCCTCAGTCATTAATCTGGGTGTGAGGTTTGACCCTCAGCTGATGTTTGATGACCATATAAAGACATCTATGCAAAACCTCTTTCTACCATCTCAAAAACATCTCATAACTCTGCCCCTCTCTAACTTTGTCAGATGCAGAGAAACTTGTCTATGTCTTTATCTCCTCAAGAGTGGACTACTGCAATGCGCTCTTCACATGGATCCCTGGCAGGAGCATCCAGAAGCTCTAGTATATTCAGAGCAGCGCTGCCAGGATCCTGATGGGAGAACACATAACCCCAGTTCTGTTTTCATTGCATTGGCTCCCAGTCTCCTTCAGGATTGACTACAAAGTCCTGCTACTCACATTCAAATCCATCAACGGACAGGCGCCTCCCTACCTACAGGAACTGATCATACCAAAAACCTCCATCTGCACCCTCAGATCTGCCATCAGCTTGCTCTTCCAAGCCCCCAGTACTAAGCCCCGCACCATGGGGGATCAAGCCTTCTGTTCTGCTGCACCATGCTTGAGGAACAGCCTTCCTAACCATCTGAGGGCAGCACAGACCCTAGTCTCTTTTAAAAAAGGCCTAAAAACCTTTCTATTCAGGAAGGTTTTTTCATTTTAACTCTTATTGCTATTTTCTTTATGTTGTGTGTTCTATGTTATTAATACTGTAGCACTTTGAGTTTCAATATGAATGAATGAATGAATTGAAATGAAATGAAACATCTTGCAGATTAATCGATAATGAAAATCATCGTTAGGGATTCACTTCTCAGTAAAACAGATGCTTAGTACTGTGACTGGTGGCTTGTAATGTCAATCAATACACGACAGGCACAAACTGGATCTATAATTGCCTCTGAATCTTGCCAGGTGTTTTTAACAGATCTGTTGTAAGTGTTTGAAAAAGCGTCTTGCATTCTTGTTTATTACGGTAACTCAGACTAACGGTTTAACAGAAATTAAAAGGCATACACACTAAATATAACTCTTAAAACAACAGTCAGGTGTCCATATGAACAGTGAAAGAGGTTTTCCTCGCTGTAATCATTCCTCCTGTTCATACTGGATATTAAAAGATCCCCTTCAAATGAGCTTTCAATGTAAGTGATGGGGGACAAAATCCACAGTGTGTCCACACAGTCATTTTGTATAAAAATGCATTTAAAACTTTATTTGAAGTTTATATGAGGCTTCAGCAGTCTGAGTTAGTCATATCAAGTGGATATCTGCCACATTTACGGCGTTGTGGTTGTCTGCCAGAGGCTGTCATAAACTGACTTTTTATCCAGTTTTAAGCCACATTTTTATGATACGTCTTGATCTGAAGTTATCAGAGAAACATGCTAGGCAAACGTTAGCAGCAGCTTGGCTAGCAGCCCCGGCGGACGTCCTGTGTCCACCGAACAGCATCGGAGAAACACTGATATTTAAAGTGAAACTGCTTTATTCAGTGTTTTTACTGGTTTTAATCACCAAGTCCGTTTGTCTTAGAGAGGAGGTGACCTCTGCGAATAATTCGGCTCCCGGTAAAAACCTCTTGAACGATGAACACTGAGGGAATCCTAAGCTAAAAACAAGTTAATCAAACGTTAGCGGCAGCTTGGCTAGCAGCCCCTGCAGACGTCTTGTGTCCACCTTAACAGAGTCAAAGAAACACTGATTTTTAACATGGACTGCTTTATTCAGTGTTTTTACTGGTTTTAATCACCGGGTCCATACATTTTAGAAAGGAGGAGATCTCTGCAGATAATTAGGCTCCTGGTAAAAACATCCTGAACAATGAACACTAAAGGAAGCCTTGACGGGTGAAGCTGACTGCGATGACAGTAATGGTGGTTGTTTAACAATGAAGACAACTCCCATGATCCCACACTACTTCACAACGTCATTGTCTTTGGTTACTGTTTTGATTGAGAGACCCATAGCGGCAGAAATGACCTATTGTGCGTTTCAATACATTTTAGCACAGAAGGACTGTGGATTTTGTCCCCCATAACTTACATTGTTAGTGCATTATGGAGGGATCTACTAATGGTCAGTATGAACAGGAGGAATGATTACAGCAAGAAAAACCTGTTTCAATGTTCATTTGAGCTCCTGACTGTTGTTTTAAGACAGACTTGAAAATTTTTGAACCCCTCCTTTAAGGTTTTAAGGTTGTAAATATCCCAAATAACATTATCATGAAAGACTTGGAGTTTGATATGTTCACCTTCAGTCAGAGCAGATTTTTGTAGAAAAGCATTCAGAAATGTATAGGATTATTTCCATTATCTATTTATCAGTCAATGACTTTCTTCCATTAGATGTTTGGTCTATAAAACGTCAGAAAATGGTGAAAAATATTAATCACCGTTTCCCAAAGCCCATGATGCAACCAACAGTCAGCAACTCAAAGACATTCAGTTTACTGTAAGTGCATTATGAAGGGATCCTCTAATGGTCAGTATGAACAGGAGGAATGATTACAGCAAGAGAAACATGTTTCACTGTTCATTTGGGCACTTAACTATTGTTTTAAGACACTATTTATTAATGAGCAGTCGTGGTAATCTGTCTCTGAGATTGAGCAAGAATGACCGGTGACATGAGCCGTGCACCGAGGCTGAGGCCTCCAGCAGGCCCGGGCTGCAGCAGCTGGAGCATACTGAATATTGAGCTCCAGTGTTGTGCCGGCGGTAATGGGCACATGGCTAATCTGCATGTGTGAAGGTCAGGGCTCCTGTGTGGAGATGGGGACATAATGGGCTCCCTGCCAACTAAAGTTGCGGCCAGATCACAAGCTAAGAGGGCGAAGCAGGAACACACACCGCTGATATAACTTTAATTACCTCTCTGTGGTCCTCTATAAGCATCACAGAGAGAGAAACAACAGCTGTGGAAACAACTAGACACCTCAAATATACTTCAAAAAGAGATAATTAGCATATGCGAGGCGATTAGTGAATTCATGTCAGAGTTGAATGGAGCTGTCAAAACACGACAGGCGGCCGCAGCTAATTGTCAACTCCTGTCAAGATATCTCACTATTTTCTAACTTTATCTAACAATATGACAGTTAATTGTAATCACAGTGTATATCACGGTGCTTACAATAAAGCGTGTTGCCTTTCATATATACATACATACAGCCTCCTCGGGCCTGTGCGGCTCGGTTCACAACAGCTAAAATGCTAATATTAGCTTAGCCTAGCAAGCTACGCACGGAGTCACCTTGGACACAGAATCGAAACACTGACTTTACTACTTTACTGTTAATTAGTATGGCTGTAATTTATTGTAGATTATGCAACTTATTAATTAAAGTCGAGTCTTTATTTGCCAAATAGTAAATAAATGCCCAAATGTGTGTGTGTGGAGCTGTTTAAATGATCTGCAGTGGAAGCATAGCGGCTAACTGTGATATAACGTTAGCTCGCAGGTTAGCCGTAATAAAATGACTCTTTCTCGTTATTCAGATTCATTTATTAGCAGCCAACTACAACAGGCTGTAGTTTAATAACGTGTTATTCACCTGAGACCTGCCGCTGCCCTGCCCGTTGTTCCCCGGGCTCATAGCGGGGTGGTTTCTGTGTTGTCCTCCCCAGCCGTGAGCCGCCGAGCCGTACGGGGAGCCCGTGTCTTTAGCCGGACCGATGCTCGGCTGTTGCGGGGCAGAGGGATTATTATAATCTGGATATCCACCTCCGTAACCCCGCATCATCGGGCTCGGAGACGTTAATAGTTGATTTAAAGTCGGTGTAGCTCCCGACGGGTGCTGCTGCTGCTGCTGGAACCGCTGAAATCCTCCGTTGTTGCCGCCGCCATCTCCTCCACCTCCAGCCGGGGTGCTAGCAGCATTCATGCCCGCTTTGCTGCTGTTAGCAGCGGCCGGGCCCAGCAGGTTACTCCCCTGCCGTGACGGGCTCATCATGCCTCCATAGCCGCTGCTCCCGTAGCCAGGGCGGTAGTTCGGGTAGTGGTTGTACGGGCTGTTGTTGTTGTTGTTGTACCCTTCGTGGGAGTTTTGAACCTGATCCATGGTGCTGTGTACCGAGTGCGCCGCCGGTTTTACCCCAGTCCCTGCGCTTTGTTGTCCGCCATGTTGATCAAAGCAAGGCCCTCCTCTTCTTCCATTCCCATAATAATGATTAAACTCGGAGCTGGTCCCACATGGAGGAGGGTTGCTGTTGGTGGTGTTGGTGACTGATCCCAGGCTGGCATCCATCCGCTCCTCCTCCTCCTCCTCCTCCTCTTCCTCCTCTTTACTTTTATTCAGCTGGTGTTGGTGATGGCTGTTCCCCACCTGGAGGATGTTTTCTTCCCCTCCATGATGTTGTCTCTCTCTCTGGCCCTGCTGGAGGTTATTGTTGTTGTTGTTGTTTATGGTGTAGTTGTTGTTGTGGTGGTGGTGATGGTGCTGCTGCTGGATGAACTGGCCGAACAGCGGAGGTGTGTGGAGAGATGATGATGATGATGATGATGATGGAAGAGGAGGAGGAGGAGCACCTCCGCCGCCGCTGCTGCCGAGGTTTTTCACTTTATGCCCGCTGAGCATCCCTGTCTCCATGACGGTCACATTTGAGATGGACCCCGGACTTTTATCCCCGCTTCCCCTCCTTGTTTCACCCTCT
Source organism: Thunnus albacares (assembly GCF_914725855.1). Lineage (NCBI taxonomy): Eukaryota > Metazoa > Chordata > Actinopteri > Scombriformes > Scombridae > Thunnus > Thunnus albacares. The sequence continues at coordinate 24,356,652 of NC_058121.1, read as the reverse complement.
GCAGCAGCTGTGTTTGGGCTTGGATCTCCTCCAGGATCTACATTATTCATGCTGATGGTGCAGCTCCAGCAGAAGCACCAGTGCTCCCAGTCTGGGGAAACATCAACGACTCCCTCTCACCGTCTGACACCAGGGCTGATGCCACTTGCGTGGCCATGCACAGGTGCACATGGCCCGGGCAGCTGCTCCCGGTCACCCCGGTGGATTTGGAGCACGCACGCACCGCGGAGCTCAGAGAAGTGGAGAAAAATGTGACATAAAAGTCCAACTTAATACTCAAGAGAATGCTTTTGCTGAAATCAGTTTAGTTTCTTTCCCTCTTTTACTATCTTGTCAGTGAGGTTGCTGGCAGAAAACTCACACACACACACACACACACACACACACACACACACACACACACACACACACACACACACACACACGTCCCATGACCTCCTAAATAATCCCCAAACATGTGCCAAACATGAACAAGATACAGTACCCCCATACGTACCATGTAGAATTCATACTAAGGCTGTAATAAAAGATTATTTTCATAAAAACGTTAGAAAACGTTCAACCAACAGTTTAAGGCCCAAATATATTATATTTACTCTCATAGATGACTGAGAAAACCAGTAAAAATTCATATTTGAGAAGTTGAAACTGGTTATTTATTTGTATTTTTAATTTGAAAATACTGATTGATTACCTTTGTTTTGATCGGTTACTCGACTAATCATTTCTGCTGTAATTGACAACCTCCATGAACCCATACACAGAATATTTACCCTCCATATGTACCGATATGTATCTACATACATACATGTTATTACACATATGTTGACATTACTATTACGCTATTAAATGCAAGTTGTTTTTCTTTACAGTATTCATTAGGAGGTTATTCAAAAATCATCAGAAGTGGAACATGTGTATGACCATAATACTATATCGTATCCTCATATATTAAATACAAATATAAAATTTACCACATATGTTATTCATCTTAATGACATGATTCATTGCTATAGATGAAACCCAGCAGAATATAAAGTATTCAGAGTCGAGGGAACATGGAACCCTCTTTCACCACTGACTGTATCAGCACAGACTAAAGTAAACGTTTTTTGTGCCCTCAAATACACATTAATTGACATAAATGTGATGTAAATGTTGCAGATTTAGACAAAAGGCAAATACCCATCAGAGGTTTCCTTCCTTTTTGGTTTGTGGCTCCTTAAAATGAAGCAATGTTTACTTGGTTGAACTCCTCATAACACATTAGGTGCTATGTGGATAACTCTTTCATCATAAGTATATACAGTATATACCTAATGGAGCTCATATTGACCCATATCATGCTCTGCCTACTGCGCTCCTCTTTTTACTGAGTCACTGGCTCCCTCCATCTTCCTTAAATTTCACAGCCTGATAAATGGACGGATAAATGGGACGTTTTACTGTTTCAACCTCATAAAACTCCATTAGAAGTATTAGAAGTCAGACCTACGCACACGTTTCCCCAGACTGCACTGAAAGGTCACTGCACACTTACTACCGGGTAACATGAGACACTGTAAGTCTCTATAGGACTATTATACGATGATGATATTTTCGCAGAGTGTAAAGACCTTAGTGCTTCAAACAAAGTGCTTGTTGAATTGTCTAACAGCGTATTTGAAAGTCAGATTCGAAACAAAGTAGTTCGTACAAAGTGTCGTCTGACCACGTCTAAAGGTGAAAGTGTTGTCACAAAGGGAGGCGAGACTTCAATCATACATAACAGTGAAAAAGCAAGAAGACATTCACAGTTTACATGAAAAGAGACAGAAGTAGTTGTGTTAAGAATGAACAAAGACAGCTTGAGAGTCACTGCCAAATTGGCTGTGATTGTCAGTTTCGAAAAGTTACTAAACTGTCAGACCTGATTCAGAGGCTGTCAGATGATCCGACAAGCACTTCGTTTGAAGCAAACTGTGGCCTTAATAGTGCCTGAAACCTTCTTACTAATGACCGTAATAAGGGGCGAAGGTCTGTGTGTGACGGTTTTTGTAACTAGGAATCAGTGGATGAGTTAGTAAACGTGGTGCGTTTTCCCGTTGGTTTGGTTTCTTTTTACACAGCGTAAAGTCAGATTTGTCTAGGGTGGGATTGAGAACATAAACACAGGAAGAAGGTCCTGAAGAAATTCGTCTGGCCAAAAACAATGTTCTTCGTTTCACTAGTCCAGGTCGGACCTCAATTAATTCTCTGGGTAGCTGCTAGCAACTGTCAAATTCATTCATTCACATCCCAGCATGCAAAGAACACCTGGCTACTGGAGCCGTTAAGCTCAAACTCGCAGAGTACGTCTAGTAGTTGGGTTGGATAAAAACTCCTTATTTATCTTATACTGGCCCTTTATGCAGCGCCTCAGTTCAGCCTCTGTCTGAAACAGGCTGTTTTAGCTCCTGTCTCTTTAAGGCCCTCCTCCTGATGAGCTCACTCTGTTCCGATTGGTCAGTTTCAGGAAGCTTTGTCTGGCTCTGTAGACCACATAAACAAACTATAGCAGCAGGATTTGACTCCTTTTTTTCCTTTATCAAAATGAAAACTTCTCAAATACATCCATATATGTTGGAGCTGAATCTGATCCAAAAAATGAGAGTTGACAATGTGAACAACACAAAGAAACACCTTAGCAACAACCTTAGCAACAGAGACGACAGAAGGGACAGCCATTTAAGTTAGTTTTTTAAGTAGAAAAAAATGCTGAAAACAAAGCGTCAAGAGCAGGTTGAAGCCCTGGCTTTTGACTTGCAGGCAGCATTTCTACATATGTTCACCTTAAGTTTTGGAACTTTGACCATTTTTAGCATCTGAACAGAAAACCATAAATCAGTATGCACAATACGAGGACCCTGAAACACGTTATTAATTACACCCAGTATGACATGTCAATCAACACTCACACCACAAAGTGACATTAACTCATCTGTGTGAAGAGGTCTGGAAGATTGGTGACAGAGACTAGTCGCAGGGCTAGTTGGTGAACTGCTGTAGCTGGTCAGCTAACTGCTAACATGTTAGCACTAGTGAGTCACAATAGCTCCTTGAGCTTCTCTCTATTTTCTCTCAGCTGTTCTTCTATAAAAGGTTATTGAGGAGGGAACATAAAGCTCTCCGAGCTATTGAGATTGCTAAATGTCAGTTAGCAAATCTCATTAGCTTATCTCAGTTGCTAAATGGACAGTAACTTCACACAGTCTATTCAGAAGATGTTTGTATACCATCAACTGATTGAAAACGTTTCTTCTCATGTGTAGTAGTTTATACTCCGATAAAGGAGGTTAAATAAGACTGGATGGTGACCACAGACTATATATAAAATGGATGAAGCGAAGTGTCACTTGTTGGTTTTCACTGGAGCTGGTTTGAAGCCCAGTCATTGCAGCTTCTGGTCAAAGCCATCTTTTCCGTTTGGAGACAGGACCTTCCAAGTAAGGAGTACGGGATGTTGCCTTTCACACTCTGGTAACACGCCCAACTACCTCGGACCGAAGCTAACGCTAGCTTACTGCGAACACTGAGCAGTGCACACTTGGGCTAACGTCGGCTAGTTTTGGTTAAATTGTGCTAACAGCACAGGTATTGTAATTAAGTAACATTAAAGTCCCCCTCCACTGTTTTTCTTTTTCCTATTACAGTTAGATGTTTGAGCTTCTCTGTGCAGAATGTCATCCGTCATCTGCTGAAGGTGGAAAGTTTCTCTGTGCTCATTGAAAATCTGATTTTAAGGGGAAGGCCTACAAGCATGATTTGTGATATCACAACTAGTTTTGAATGCAATCCTGGTCCAATATTCAGTTTACACAAGTGTGATGTGGAAACCTGAAGCCTCCAGTGCACAAACACTGAGAATGGACATCACAGTGAAAATAGGAGACATCTTGTGTCCAACATTTAAACTTCTGAAATGAAAAATTTGCATATTTATAGACTGGAATTTTCAATAAGGGAGAAGGGTTAGGAGTAGATGGAGGGCATCTTTAAACTTAGTGGAACAGCGACAATAGTCTGACTCAGTGTGAGTCCCGGAGCTGGAGAAAGCAGCAGGTGAGCCAACTGTCAATCACAGCTGTCAATCAACACCCACATAGCATACATCGAAGCTACTATTAGTCTTCAAATCTTATTGACGGAGCAATAATTTCCAAAATGACCACCAGCACACTTATCAGAGGGCCTGAATTTAGAGATTGACTCGTCGAAAAAATTATTGACTTAGTATTTCTAGAGAGAATTTACAATTTACAATTTCATTTAGCAGATGCTTTTATCCAAAGCAACACATATCTGACAGCTGATACAACGCAAGCATGAAGGTAAGGCTTTTTGAATGGGAGTCAGTAGGAGCATCTAGCAGCCGTTGGTGGCAATTTAAGGTGCTTCAGCCTCAAAACACGGTAGTTGCCACTTGATGGTGACACACAGCTAATAAGCTACGATAGCTTCCTCCATTTTGGACCGAGACAGCTTGCTATTGGTCAACATTCACCAGAATTGAACTTGACATGAAAAATACTTGCAGATTTACTTTGATTTACATGTTTGTGCTTTGCATGTATTCAGGACAAATAAAGAGTAATGAGGTCATGTTAACTCACTTTTACAAGATGGACGACACTTAATGTTATCCTTCTACATTATTGCATCACTTTTATATTTTCTTTTTATATTATTATTTTATGGTGTATGATGTTTTATTTTATTTTATTTCATTCTCACTACAATTTTACTTGTGGTTTTATTTATTTTACTATTTTTTAAATGCACTTCCATTTATTTTGCACTTTTATCTATTTTATATTCAAGGTTTGTTCTTTTACTGGCATTCTATCTGCTTTACATAAGCTTATTTATTTTATTTGCATCTTATTTGTCTACAAATGTGGTTATTTCTTTTACTTAAATTTTACCTTTATATGAGCTAATTTCTTTTATATGCATTTTACTTATTTATATATACATTTCACTTGCACTTTCATCTGTTTTATGTATGGGCTCAGTGCTACGTGATGCTCTAATGTTCCTAATTCTTGTATGTCATAATTATTATTATAGTTGGTGTCATGGATTAGATCAAACTCACTGCAGTCACAGCACGTAAACACCAACTACATTTAGGCAGAATTTCAGGAGTAAAAAAGGGAAGCGTTGCCTACACATGAGAGAGAGAGAGAGAGAGCATGCTGAGCTGTGTGCAGGGACCTCCCACAGCAGCGCTGGAAACAACCCAGTCAAGTCAAGCAGGGAAACTGGGTCAGAAAGCAGCAGCAGCTCTCAGAAACATACTCATGAAAACACAGTGTTCTGCTGCTGAAAACACCACATGCCGAACGAATCAGGGTCAGACTGATATATGGGGCCAATACCTGCAGCAACGGTGCATTTATTCAGTTCTGTGTCTTGTGTTTCCTGTGAGTCAGTTCAATACGTGAAGTTTCACTTCCTCTGAACAGGTAAGATGGGTCATCAGCAGTAAAAGTATAAATGTAAAAATACTGTAAAAATACTCTTTGACAAGTAAAAGTCCTGCATTCAAAATCTCACTAAACATCTCACTAAATATAAATATTGCTGAAAAATTAAAAACTGTTTAGATAGACAGATAGATAGACAGATAGATAGATAGACAGATAGATAGATAGATAGATAGATAGATAGATAGATAGAATACTTAATTGATCCCAAAGGGAAATTAAAGTGTTACGGCAGCCACTTGACATAAATAAAAATACAAAAACAATAGAGACTAGAGATATAACCATAACTATAATATACTAAACTATGAAATAAGGCTGCAACTTATGTATTACTTTCTCGATGAATGGTTTTGTCTATAAAATGTCAGTAAATAGTGAAAAATGCCTGTTTTTAATATCTTAATACCCAAAGTGACGACTTTAAATATCTTCTTTTGTTTGACCAACTGTCCAAAACCCAAAGATATTCAGTTTAATATCATATATGACACAGAAAAGTTTCAAATTCTCACATTTGAGAAGTTGCAACCAACATTTTTTTGGCAATTATACCAAATTATGCCAAAAAAATTATTATTCAATCATCAAAATAGCTGCCGATTTATTTTCTGTCGATTGACTAATTGATTAATCCACTAATTGTTGCAGCTCTACTATGAAAGTATGAAGCCAAAATGTTACACTATTATATATTAAGCTACTGTATTATATATATTATTAATACAGTAACATGTAAGCTACATTTTAATGCTGTAGTCATTTTTAATATTAAACTGCTGGGTGATTTAATTTACTATATAAAAATGTAGTGTATTTTATTTGATAATTATAGATTTTTAAAAATACGTCAGATAAATGTGGTGAATAAAAACTGAAATGTGGTGGAATAAAAGTATAAAGTCAGAATTTTACATAAGTACAATAATTACTTGAGTAAATGTTGTTCTGAAAAGCTGAAACATGCTCCTTAGGTTTTCTGTATCTATGATAAAATTATATCTAGTTCAGAAATAGACACTAAATCTTGAAACATGTGCTCATTGAACAGGAGAAAAATCTTTGCAGTGTTTTATTTGTGCAAATTTGACCTCTGGAGTATTTTTGTTCTTCCAAGAAGAAGGATCTTGGCTTAACATTTATGCACTCGATGGTCTTTTAAAGACCAAATCCTGATGTTTTATCTCTTCAAGATAGAATATAAACACAATCTACCATAATTAAGGGGTTTAAATTATACAATTAACTGACTGTGTTCCCTCTAAAGTAGAAATATGTGTTCATAGTTTCAAATGCACATTTATGATAATAGGAAGAAGATTAAACCAGCAGCAGCAACTGGAAACCAACAGAAAATAGCAGCATGCTGCCCTCTGCTGGAGCTTTGTGATGATACATCCTGTTGTGGTTTTTCTGAAAGGCCACAGTCTAAATAAATCCACTGTGTTAGTAGGACTGAGCTTTTGTAAGATCTCTATGACCTGCTGATGATTCTTGACAAATGTTTCAGGTTACAAGTGCACTATTGCTAAAATTCATATTATTTGCATATAAATTCCACCCGCTTCCATCATTCATAACCACGTCCAAATTAATTTAACAGAAAATCTTTCAGTTAATTATGAGATATGACCTTTTTTGACCTTGTGTTGAGGCAGAATGATTTTGCAGGGAGCTTTCAGAACCAGACTGTGAACATGTGCACCGACTTTGGTTACAATAGCACAAAGAAAACTTGATTTGTGAGAGTTTATGTAAAATTTGCTTCATCACCACAACTTTAAACTCAAAATACAGCTTGTGTCCAGCTTGATCCAAACTTTTCATGTGTGAAATTAGGTGAAAATTGGATTAAACTTGATGGATGTCAAAACTCTTAAGTGTTTTTGACTTAAGCAAAAATGGCCATGGCCTGCACCACAAGATGAGAACACATCCACTAAATCAGAGTGACACAGCCATGTCATCAATTATAAAGTCTGCGTTCAACCTTCTCAAAAACAAGGCAAGTATCAGAGAATGATTGATGTCCAGGTGGGACTTAGGCTACGTTCACATTACAGGCCTTAAGGTTCAGTTCGTTTGATCTGTTACGTATCTTCCAAGTTAGGTTGCTGTAGGTGTTGCAGTTTCTGATATCCAGATACTCTTTAGACATAAGACAAAAAACGACAACAACAATCCAAGCAATACCAAGAACTTTCCGACATTTGAAAGTATTCAAAGAGCCATATATGATGTATTAAAGTAGTTTAACACAGTATATACAGTATATATAAAAGGAAAGCCAACCATTTTACTATAACTTGAGAAATAAGTAAAAAATACTGTGACAATTTTTTGAATTTTTATTATTAACGTTGATCATCAACCTGTTGCTTAAAAATTGTAATGATGTGTTGATGTGACGCTGTGATGTGAAGAAAAGTCGAAATTCTCAGGAAGATGAGCATGTTTGAGCTTCAGAGATTTAATTGATCAAAATAAGAATCTTATTCTCATAGTTTTCATGAACAATTTACACTTTCACAACCTAAATAAAACCTGCCACAGATGCAGATTCTGACCTTTTAAAGGTAATTTAAGTCTGTACTCTCAGGCATTAGATAGTAAAGGCACACTTAATGAACCTCTCTGTAATTTCTTCTGACAATATCTGACAATATTAATCCATGAGCCAAACTAAACATTGTCAAGAAATTTATATAATTCTCCATTTAGAGGTCACAGTAACATGTAAGTACTGCCAGGAAGATTTGAACCTTATGTTGCCTCTGTACATACAAAGTCTAAACCTCCAAATATTTTTCATGTTTTGGATTCATCAGGTACCTTCTTTGACCACAAGAGAGCTGTTCTTGCTAGGTTATGCAGGTATTGATTATTTTCATACTTCATCAGTGCTACATGTATCCCAACAATACAACAGACTCAAGGATCTCCCAATGAAAATAGGGAGTGAAAATGCTTTTAAATATGTGTTGTGCTTGCATCTTACTCCTTGTGGACATGTTTAGTCTATATCACAAAGACTGGAGGCGGGAAAAACTACTATTGTTAGCTGTTTACAGACCAACAACAGCTGGACCTGGTGACCACACAGAGCATCTCAGAAATCCTGCCCTTATCGTACATTTGTTTCCAGAACAAAAATAAGATTAAAGCAGCTTAGATTAAATCAATATTTTTCATGATAATAATGTCTGAGCGGTCAGTGTGTAATGTGTTGGTTGTGTCTTGTAGTGATGAACCTACAGAAAATCTTTACAGAGCTTTATAGTGAGTTTCAATTCATTGTTTAGCTGTTTTGGTTTAGCTCTCTGGATGGTGAAACTTGACTCGCAGTGATCTGTTCTCGGTAGTGAAGCCTGTTAGAGAGCAGAGCATGTGTAAAAAAGAAACTATCATGCAGACTAAATGCCCTCCTTAGTTTCCACAACTATGCACTCAAAATTAAATCATTTACCTCCATGCATCTGTGCGTGTGAAGTGTTAGCAGGACTGAGAGGATCCAGCCAATACATAAGTACCAGTTTTCAACACATGTAATGCAGTTTTATCAGACAGAAAACATCAGAAGTCAACACTTAAGTCTGTACAACATTGATAGGTAAACTGTTTTTCTGGTCATTTATACAAGCAAGCTTCACAGTTAACTTAGTGAACAGAAAACCTAATGCTAAACTGCTAGCGTCCTGTACGTGAGCTTTGCTAACGTTAACTAGCAAGGTAATGCTTAGTTAGCACATAGCTGTTTCTAAAGGCCTGATCATTAGGTTGATGTTCCAAAATTATTTTAAAACCATGAAATAAAAGTGACTTGTTTCTTAGGAGAAAGGTTTTATGTTTTCAGCTGTTATCCAGCAGTAGGTTGCTGTATCATGGAGTAATAGTAAGGAGACCTGAGGTTATGGCTCTAACTCTGGTTTACTTTAGTTACTGTCGTAAGTACATAAAATGCACCTTGTAACTCTTTTTTATAAAGCACTATAGACACAGTGTACTTTCTTTATATTGGATTAATATTGATTTTAGTTTTTAAACCAGTAAGTTAGTGCAATATTGCTTAGAGTAGCTATTCAAACAGAAGTTAGCAGTAAGCTGTTTCCGAAGCTATTTAAATAAAATCGGCATTAATGACCCCCTACTCCGATTGGCTGGGGGTGTGGCCCCACTTCACCCCCGGCCGTACCTACCCATGCTACCCAATGAATAATGCAAGTTCCCTCACGGGAGGATGTTTCAAAACGGTAAGATTTTGTCTAAATTTCCTCATAAAGTAAAAGTCATTTTTTCAAACGTAGCCAGAGGTCGCTAGCATAGAGTTAGCACGGATATATTCCTTTAGCTGAGTAACAGAAAGAAACCATGTTTTAAAATTTCATCCAAAGATTGAAGATGAAAATCCTGCAGCATTCTGAGTCTCATTAAGCAGATGGTTGGCTTTAAAATGTGCCAAACACACAAACAAACACTTGCCGATAGCAGAGGGAAGATTGTCTCCAAAAATTATAAATATAAATATTTCAGCCATTCCTGATGTTCCATCCACTGGAAGGCTGAAAAGACTTTTCAGCTGCTGAACAACCAGCAATACTTCCAGTGTCCTGTTTTGCTTGTCATCCGGCTGAAATGCAAACTCCAACTACAGACGTTACGTAAGCATTCAACGTATCGCTGAGCAGCGGTGGCCTCGTGCTAAAGCTTCCTGCAGATTTGATTTGACTTTCTGGTGTGACAAATGCTGCCTCACTCTTGAGACACGAATTTCAAAATTTCAAATAACTTCAAAAGAGCAAGGAGATAAAACTGAGTAACGGTAAGCTGCCCCTTCAAGTATGTTCAAGTATATTAGTGTAAGTGTAATGTTTTGCTGTAACTTTATGTTGAACTAGACTAGTGAAAGAGATTTATACTAGATTTTATGGAAGAAAACGTTGTTTACTTGTGATGGTTTTAGAAGCTAAATTATTTAAAGGCAATAATAGTTATAAATGGCACATACTTACATTTTTGTCCCTAAAAGCTGAAAGATTATTAATGCATTTATCAACCAGTTGGATGAAAATAATCCCTTAATTGTTATGATGTATTCCAGTCTGTCAGAGGAGGTTTTTTTGAGCTTTACAGATTAAATTAATCAGAAGTCGTCATGAAGAGTTTTCAACTCTCTGAGCTTAAATTTATTAGAATACCTAATCTCTCGTATCATATAAATAAGTTAATGGAACCTCCCACAGGTACATGACTTTTTAAAAGTTATCTTAATACTCTGTACTACTTTTTTATCAAACAAATGAAATATATATATTTAATTACAGACAACTTTACTATTGGTAGAGGTGAATTTAGAAAAATGATGCTAGAAAAATGATGTCATGCATTTGTTATATAGATTACTGTTTAGGTGGTAATCGGATGCCAAACTAGCAGATAAACAACTGTTTAGAAGGCTCCAAAAGGCTTTTCTATTAAACTCTGAAATTAATGTTTCTGTTGCCTGGTAATAATGAATGAAAAATGGAAAAATTACCTTAGAGTCCAATGGTTTGACATTCAGACACCACTTAGAAAAACATTTTAATGGTAATAATAATCACATTTGTGCTGAAGGTTCAGAAAGCAGATTTATTGTCTGTGAGATTGTTCCAGCTCTTCATTAAAGCTACACAGTGAATATACTAATATTAAAACATGATACTCCATCAAATGGAAATATTCTAGATGTTCAGCATTTTAAACACATTTCCTTGAAATTCAGCCTGATATATTGGGTATCTTTGGAAATGTAAAAATGAATACAAATTTCTGTGGGTTTCAATAATGTTAGGGCAAATCAACATAATTTGAGAGATGGAGAAACTGATCAGCCTTAATTTATTATAATATATATAAAGACTATATCACATATTAGTCTCAATACAGCGAATTAAACTGCATACAAACAAACAAAAAGTAATATAGAAATGTAGATTCTGTTATAAATCCTGCTGGATAATAGCACATTTGTCATGACATACAACCTTTTTCATGTTGTCTTCAAGCATATCCGTGTGAATCTTCAGCCTGATTCATTTTGTGGTTCATGAAGTCTTCTCCGAAGTCGATGATGTGTCTCAGCGCTCTCAGGATCAGTGTGTCGGTGTCATCGTTGAGGTCGATTTCTTCAGAGTAGTTTTTCACGGGGAAGATGCAGTTCATTGGGATACCCACGTTCACACTGATCTGCTCCATCTACGTTTAAAAAAATCACAACATCTCAGAGGTAAAAGAAAAAAGCCCCAAGGCTTTTGTGCTCACTGCACCGATCAAATCAGTTGGACCAATATTGACCTTGTTAAGCAGAGATGGTACTGGCCAGACATAATCAATCCATCATTTCAAAGAATATGGCTGGTGATTAATGATCTACTAAGTATTGTGTGTGCATCCAAAGCCTGATATATCTTATTCCTCTCTGTTGTAGACCTCCGTTGTTGTCCAGAAACTGTTAAAATTGTTTACTGAAGTTATAGTACAAAGTCAAGAGGTTGTGTATTCCTGCACATGCTCAGTGGCGTCTGCCATTCAAGGAACGTCTTTCCTGAGAGTTAAAAAAATCTGCAGGTTCAATTCACATCAGTTTTATATATATCGCCAAATCACAACAGAAGTTATCTCGGCAATTTTCACATAGAGCTGTGGCCTGTTTCAGAAAGCGGGTTTAATGAAAACTTTGAGTTTTCGTCAACAACGAACAACGTTTCTCTCTGTCTCCTACCTCGTACAGAGCCAGACACGCTGTTTCATTTCCTCATTCATTCAGTCCGTATCAAACAAGATCTGGGTATTTTATACACAGAAGTTGAACTTTTTTGGCTTCATGCGCCACTGAGCAATTTTCATAGGAATGAACGGGGCCCCGCCTTCGATGCTGTATCCAGTTCTCTTTATACATCCATGGCATCAAACCGCATTCATTAGCGGAGATTTACTATCTGTCAGAATCTAAATCCTGGTTGGATATTAGCTTAGTTACTCAGGACTTTCTAAAGTTACCGCTTTTATGTGCATCAGTCATTTCTTTGAACAGCATTTTTTTCACTCACATTCAGATATTACACAGCATGAATTCAGCCTCAGCTCAGAATGAAACCTCTGCATGTCCTTCCGTTATAACACTGTGACTCTGTGCACAAGACAGGTGTCAGTTTGTTAGAGCAGCTCCTGACCTAAAATCTTTATTGCACATAATGTGTAATCTCAGTTTAAATTTAAACAATTGGTATGAAGCTTTAGATACGTGGGATCAATGAATAATTATCTCTATCAGTCATGATGTGATCGGTCGCACTGATGGAACATAATTCCTACAATATTGGAGATTATATGTTAATATGCTTATTTAGCAGGATTGTGGTGCAGTTGCAGAATTTAGTTTGAAAGTGAGATTTTTAAATAGGGAGCATAATCTGAACGTGTTTTAACAGCATTTCAGTGACAATGTTTAAATTTACTGCATTTGTTGAAGTAGCTGACATAAAGCCACTGAATGCTGTGGGGCCGAGATACAAATAGATGTCTAAAAATTACAAACTACAGTTGCCATTGTCTTCATACTGAAGGAACATGTCACCCAGTGCAGCGGTTTGGCTCATTAATGTGTTTTTAATAGTTTCTTGACAACAACAGAGAAATAAGTTATATCAGGCATACACACACAATACTTGTTAGTGGATCAATTCATTGTTGGTTTGGTTCCAATCATGAGATTTTTTGACAATAAGAAAAATATAGAAAATTGCCAGATATACACTTTAAAGTTAAGACAGTTTGCTGTGAAACCAGAGGTGCTGACGATGTCATTTTTGTTTAGCTAACAGTACCAAAATATTTTTTTAAATTGAATTTAATGTACCTCCTCCTTCACATTGGCGGACATGTAGATTGTCCTTAAATCTTCTTTGATCTCAGGACAGGTCTGATCAATTTTGGTGAGAATGGCCACTTGAGGAATCCCTGCCAGGACAACAGATGGAAAACTAATGAGTCCTATAACTGAGATAAATAAACATAAACTGACTACAGCTGCTGTTCTCTGTGATGAAGGAAATTACAAACAAACATACAGGTGAGTATTTAAAAATGTTGGTTACCACTTTAAGACGATGTTTTTCAAGTATCATCCTACATGTAGAAATATTAATTAGTGCTCTCACCTAGCCGACTGGCTGCTATCCTGATTTCCCGAATCTTCTGCACAGTTTCATCTCTCATGTTACGTGCTGTGTTGGCAGGAATGACACAAACCAGGACGTGCACTTTATCGTTGGGATTTACTTCTTCATTGTAGAATTGGTTGCCTTCTGACAATTTAGATTCAGGATTGAACTGGAAAGCAAAGTTAAATCCACCTAAATGATGACAGCTGCAATATGTGTAATCAAATATAAGAAATATATACAGTTCCAGTCAAAAGTGTGTGCAAACTTTTGACTCTCCAGTGTTTGCAGTAACTATACCGCATAATCCTTCTTCACATGTCCCATCAAGGCCAGTTTGACGTCGTCCACAAGCACACCTTTTACTGGGCTTAAGCCCATGATGTCATTGAAGACAAAGGGGTAAAAGGTGTTTGGAGTTTCCTTTTCCATCTTGTAGGCTGTGTACTGTCAACCACAAATGGAGAAAAGAGCAGTTATTGTGATCAGTAAAGAGCAAGAATAGACACATCAATACCCAGCTACCATAAAGTAAACAGTATTAGATTAATTAGGTTTTTCCACACGCTGTCGGATTAATCAATTTAGTTGTTAGTTCACATTTTTAGGGTTTAAAGGACCAATGTGTAAGATTTAGGGGATCTACTGAAATGGAATATAATATTCATAAGTATGTTTAGCCTTTTATATCTACATAGGGAGCAGGTCCTTTTCCCCCGTACAGTAGCCAAAAAACAGACAAATGGTGTGGTGGCACTGTTCAGTTTGGAGATTCAGACCTGAGTAACATGAACTTTAAATGGCTCAATCTGAAGTTTGGAAGAGTAAGTCTGCTCTCAACAAAAAATGTCAGCACTCATCATTTGTTCAAGAACCTAAAATATTTTTCCTGACAAGTGGCCTCCAGTGGACATAGGTCTCCAGACGGTCCACTGCTTGTGCTCAGCTGCAAGTTCTTTACCACTGTTAAGTCGGGGTGGATGGATGGACGTGTGAAGCTGTGCTTTACAGACCTACTTCCTTTAATAGTCAAAGCTGGTTTCTTTTTCTCTTTAACTGAGAAGTTGAAGCTGTTTTAGTTGCCTAAACATATCCAGAGCTTCACCACAGAGGCAGAAGAAGAAGAATAACTTTGTGTGTCAGCAGATGATATGTTGGATTTTATGCTTCTATAACAGTTTAGGACGTTCAGTTTATAAACAGGAAGTCAGTGGGTTTCTGTTACTGCTGCAGCAGTCAAAGCTTCCTGTAGATTTGGGGCCTTTAACACTTTATTCGCAGCAGCATTTTCACTGCTGCGCATTTTTATTGACTCATCTTTCTGAGTAATAGTTGCATTGTTGGATTGTTCTATTGTTGTCTTGCATATGATGCAAACTTTGATTTCCCTGTTCAGTGTGCTGACTTTAATAATGATTAAATAATAGTATTACAAATACATCTTACTATTGACATTAATACTATTACTATCAGTTCTGTAATAAGGAGCCAAGAGGCTTAATAAAGTTTCATAAAGGTTTGTGATGTTTTTATATGACATACTACATTTGGGATGTTTTCTTACTTTATCAACACAATCAAACTTGCTTCATACCATTTTGGTGAAACAGTCATGAGACTCGTTATCCACCAAGGCCATTGCGCACATCTTGCCTCGTAAGACACTTTGAACAGAGTTGATGAAGCTGGACTTTCCAGCTCCAACTGGTCCATAAAGAAGAATCCTGAGCTGCCGACCTTCGATGTGAGGTTTGTAGTCCTTCACATACTGCAGAGCGTTCTTTTTGTTACTGCTCAGTGAAGGAAACATCACATTAGAGTAGAGACTAAAGTACAATTTTACAGAGTTAATTTGTGCAGTTTGTGCTGTGAAGGTAGAGACTCACTCACTTCCAGTTTATTTCTCTCCATGGTGTGTCGAGAACTGACAAATACAGGACACAAGTTCACATAAGACAAAAGATTATGAAGAAATACCTTTATCATGCAGCAATGAGCTGAATTGTAAAAAGTTAAAAAATAGTCTTACATGGAGGCGGCTGATTTGGTTTACAATTTTTTGCTCCCATAGCTGGAGAGTAAAGAGTCACACAAAAAGTTTTAAACTCATCATTGAAGAAAGTATTAAGGTTCTGCTGTAAAGCTACACTTTGGTGGAAAAAGTAAATTAATAATAATTAATAATATTACTAAAATGCTGCAACAGCAAATTAGGGTTTTCTGTACATAATTCAAATATATTTTAGTGTAATTTTCAGTGCAAATATAAAAAGCCACATTATTAAAAAACTTAGAATGTAGTTGCAGGTTCAAACTTGATTCAAACCATCGACAGTTATAGTACAAATTAATGAACTTGGTCAGTGTACAAAATGTGATCAGTTTTATGAACCATCATACTGAGTGACACTGAATAAAACACATCAAAATTGTTCATTATAAGAAAAACGATTAATTAAGGAAAATAAATGACCAAAACCAGGCTTTAAATGAATTAAACTAAAGTAAATTACACTAAACAGACCCAAAATCTTAATGTTGCTGTTACAATTATCATATTTTGTTTAGTTTTTCATCAATAAGCTGAAAAACTATATTGATATTTAAAACAAACATAAAACAGTTTAACAATCACAGGAAACAATAATTAACCACACATTTCAGGATAAATGTGATTGAAACTTTCTACCTGTGTTGTTGTTGTTGTCCTGCTGGAACAAAGTGAAAGACTGAGCCTTGGATTAAGTGTAGTAATGTATAGTCTCCTGTAATGTCAGCACAGTAATTAACATATTAAATTATCCTCCCACTCCTATTGTACTTGTATTTTGTAGACTCACATGACAGAAGACACGTTCACCTCATTCTCTTCAGACCACAAGCTGCATTTTCATTTTCATCAAGATGTTTTGTCTTTTGTCTGAACTGATCTGTTGCAGATCTTAACATGCTCACAACTTCACAAACAGTGGGATACATTTTTGATAAAACTGAAAGAGCAACATTGATTTTAATTGTTATCACCACTAAACTTCATGCTAACCTAACATATTGTTAGCATGCTAGTTAGTTTGTCTTCTTAAGCGCATGATGCAAAACAATTTTAAAAGCAAATAATACATTTATTGACCAGAGCACTCACATAAGTACGTAGCACTAGCAGAGCGCTAATTATTTTTTGAATTTATGAATTAGTGTAGAAACAGCTGTTTGCAACTTACAGCTCTCTCTCTCTCTCTCTTGTTGACTGTCCCTTCACTTCCCTGTTGTTTCCCTTCTGTCTGTGGATTGCTACAATGGGGGGAAAAATTGAATTAGGCCTGAAAGTTCTATTTACATCTTGAAAAGCAAGCAGGTTAAGAAACTGAACTAAGTGATGTGAACTCTGTCGGTCTATCTATCAATCTACTCTGATCAGTTTCAGGACTATGGACAGCGCAGCCCAAGCAAATAGCCTAAAAATATCCTGGCAAAGTAATTCTTTTGCACACCAAACCAGCAGAAATTCTTACAAAATAAACCAGCAAAATTCTTTCTTACCTTTCCTCAGCTTAAACAAAGGGGTCAAAAAATACAGCTGAGGGGACTAAGCCCCCTTAAGCCCCCTTGTGGCACCAGGCCCAGTTAGCTGGTTAGCATGTATTAGCTGGTGATATCATAGACAAAAGTGAATATAGAATAAAATATATCTTTATTTGCCACCAGGGTGGAACATTGTCTTCAGCTCACCAAAACATGAAGATGCACTACACATGATTCTTGAGAAAGAGACAATGAACCAGTCAGTGTAACAAACACAGAGACAAGATCACATTACACATTCAAAACAGTTCATGTCTGTGGCTTAAATCTCATCAGTCACTTTGCAGTGTTAAGATTTGGGATGAAGGACTTCTTAAATACAGTCTTAATTGCCAGAAGTGCTCTATATCACCTCCCAGAGCTCAAAGGCAATGCTTAAAGCTTGTAGGCTCAGAGTATGTGGGTGCACGTTGAGTCTTCCCAGTGTTGTGGGTTCAGTTCAACCAAACAGCAGTTATTGAGAAGGAGCTGACTGCACTCTTTCACTTACACACAAACTCATATTGAAAACTTATATGTTCCCCATTTGTTAACCTAGGTCAAGGGATGTAAGTCAAGAACAGTTCTCATAACAGAGGAGAATTAATGGCTAATGGTAAAACTAGTGGAACCAGTAATACAGTGATCGGTGTTGGACCACTGAGTGGACCATGACATTCAGATGAAGCTGCCTATCAAGCCAGTGGGGCTGGGCACACACTTTAGTCTGAGCAGGTGCAATGTAGATACCCATGTACATAGGTGTATTTATTCCTACTATGGACCCCTCATGAGTTGTGTCCATAATAAAGTTCGAATTGAATTGAATGTCCCGCCTGTGTTGATGCAGTGGGTGTGCCACCGATGGCTTGGCAAGACAATGAAGGGTTGTCCAGAACTGTTGCTGCAAAAGTTTTTATCCAACATAATAAATGTGGGATGTTTTCTTACTTAATCAACAAAATCAAACTTCCTTTGATCATTCATCAGAGATAGAGTGTTGGCAGCAATTACATAAACCAGAACATGCACTTTGTTGTTGGCATTTGGGGATTTGGTGTAGTAATGATCTTCCTTTGACAACTTCAATTCAGGATTGAACTAGAAAACAAAGTCAAAGTCAAAGATCACAGTTACTAGAATTATAATATATACACTTATAATAGAAAACAAACTTAATAACTTAATAAACGATTAACTAAATATTGTCAGTTTAATAATGCAGTAACTGTACCGTGTAGCCGTCTTTTACATGTCCCTTAAGAATCCGTGTGACATTTTTCACATGGACTCTTCTGCTTCTCCTGTTGGCAAGTTGCTACCACGACGACAATGTTGATTATGTAATGTAACAATGGCGTATAGGCATAGCTGCTGCTATTTCACAGTGTGTTTTCAGTGAAAGTTAATTGTAATATTTTGGGTGCCTAAAAAGGTCTTGTTCACCGTTTGGTTGTAATAAAAGACTCACTAATGAGTTGGATGTTCAGTTTTTCCAGTGCATTTTGTTTTAATGGTTTTTGGCCTGTTTTCCGCTAACGAACATTATCATGATCATTATCATTATCAGTATCGGTCCAGGTATCATAGGATAATTTGTAATTCATTTGTAATTCAAAACCCAAAAAACGATAAATCTGTTATTTGTTTCAAAACAAAAAACAAAATCAAACCCGGCCGGTTTTTGGTTTTTGCCGAATCATTTTATCGTCATTCCTTTTTGGATTGAATATTGCACAGGTCTGCGGACATTCAGCCAATTTGTTTTTGCGTTTGAAACCAAAAACGGAAGTCACATGGTTTTTTCCTTTTTTCATTTTAAACCTAAAATGAAAAACGAAATTATGTGATCTATTCATTTTTTGTTTCCCTTTTTTGTTTTTGTACAATAGCGGAAGCAACTGCATTAGCCTACCCATGATCCTCAGCGATCGTTGCTATGGTGAGGACACCAGCGACAGCCTTTACAGTCAGTATAACCATGGATGTATAATAAGAGCTCTTATAATACATCCATGAGTATAACACTATGTAGTACTGCAGATTATTGGTTATGATCATATTTTCTTTTATTGTTTTGTTCAACCATTGTTTACAAGCACAAGGATCACAATTTACCATAAATTTGACAACATAGATGATTGAAACTTCATACCTGTGGTGTTCTTGAACAAAGTGAAAGAATCTTGAGCCTTCTGACTGGTCGGAGAAATGTCTACAATAAAAGAGTAAAGTAAAAATACTAATATGTAATTTAAAAACAGTATGAAATTATTCTACTTCTCCTGTTTTTGATTTCACTTTGATTAAAAATCTGAGATGTGACTGAAGTACACGTCTCTTCAGACCACAAACCACACAACACAGTTTAATTTTCACTACTGTAATGTCTCTACTCTGAACTTTCTATTTGAAGGTGTGATTTACACATTATACACAGAAAAGTGTGTTGGGTTTTTTTAACCACGTTTTTTTTAAACCATGTAACTTGGCAACTTGACAAGTTCATTTCCCTTGAATTTAGGGAACTGAATGTCCCAACGCAAGCTAAAATGAGAGTGGATATTAGACTTTAAATACATTGGGTGGAAACAAATGTGACTTTATTTCCCTGACCATCCAATTACAGTCTTCAAAGACCTTAATGAAGGGGTTCTCAACCTTTTGTATCTTAAGGCCCACTTCTGATTGTTAAAAAAATCTGAGGACCACTTCCCCAAATAACCGAGAAAGAAAACATGACAGAACAAGAAAAGGAGAAAAAACAAACTGGGCTGTATGTGTTATGCCACTGTAAATTGCAATACCCTTGGTGAAAAACATGGGTGACCTACACTCAAATGCAGTGCCTGAATGTAGTCGATGTGATGTAAGCCTGATATTACATATAATGTTTGATTTCAAGAATAAAATCAGAAGACCAGTGACGTTTTCAATGCAGACATGTTTTATTTGTTAACAAAGAAAAACTGTGATAATTTTATTATCCAGAGGCTCCTCAGCTGGTCTGGATCAGTGACATTCAGATGTTTTTAATTTTGAAAACACACAGAAGTTCAGTTTGAGTTTTATTCCAAGATCATAAATCAGCAACTGAAAATAAATATGATCCTGACCTCTGTAAACTTTTATTTTCTTTTTATGGATTTATCAGCAAGGTAATGAAATGTATATGGATGTAAATTTGACGTAATAAAGAAATACAAAGAAATGTGAAATTGTCAGACCAACAACCCAAAACTCAAAGAAATTCAATTTACAATGATATAAAACAGAGAACAGCAGAAAATATTCACATTTAAGAGGCCGGTAACAGCAAATGTTTGTCATTTTAGCTTGAAAAGTAACTCAAATGATTGATGATCAGAATAGTTGCTGATTAATTTGCTGTCGATTGACAAATTAATTAATGAAGTGACCATTTCAGCTCAAACTGGCAACACCAAAATTTTGACTTAAAATTATTTCCATAGTTGGTTGTCAACATTTATTAAACCTTACTGATGAATAAACTACCTTTGCTAGCTTGTTAGTTAGTGTTAGTAATTTGCTTGTGTGTTATTTAGCTGGCTGGCCAATAAAAATATTACTGTGTCAAAATTTACTTGATATATTTGTTTTTTTCTGAATGAATACAGTACTGAAAGAAAGCTTATATTTCCCACTTTTGTAGCCCGTGTTACTTCTTTTTCTGTCTTTTTCAGGAGCTGTAGACCTGCTAAAAGGTAACAGTACTGAAAAATGCCATCAAACCCAGCAAGACATCACTGAAGAGACGTCTTTACCCGGCGTCTAAATGACATTCAGATTTGGTTGAAAATCAAAGTTGAAAAGACATCTTTTTCAGGCCACTTCTATGAATTAAAAACAATACTAGATAATGAATAAACATTAAATTATTATATATTAATAGGTGCAAAACAAATAATTATGTGTTATATTTGTGTGTTTTTAAGCTTAATGTGGATTTCCAAAGCTGTTCAACTCTCTCTCTCTCTCTCTCTCTCTCTATATATATATATATATATGTATATATATACACATTCCGATGCGGCACTAGAGCAAATTGATAGGATGGGCATTTGATTTTCGTGAGGGAGTACACTGCATATTGAACACAACTTTGGACGGAGCGGACACCCGGTCTTCCCGCCGGTTAATAATGAACAAATTTGGCCTTTGAAAATGAAATGATATACGTGTCTATTTGCATATAGAGCGGTGAAGTGAGAGCCGATCACAAGTGGTCACTCAGGACGCATGTGGAGATGCATGGAGACGTTAATGCCAGGTGTATGCCACTTGTGATCAGATCACCCGAGATGGATGTTAATACCGGATGTAAATAGGGCCTTTGTTGCTAGACTTTCCCTATGCAAGAAACAGTGCATCCACTTGGCGTCTGGCGCCCTCTCTTGGATCAGTTTGACAACACCACAATGTATTCCATTGATGCAGCACCATCTGTGCAAACACCTATACAGTATTTCCACTCAAGACCTTTTTTGGTGAGGAAATCATTAAGGCAGCGTATTACATTATCTGCCGTTGTTCTCATGGGAAGCTCTTTGCAAAACACTAGCTCCTCGTGAAGATTATCATGAAGGAACTGAGGAAACTATCATAACTCTCATTAATTTGCATTGTGGAAATGGAATGGATGAAATGGAAACAAATGTTAGCAGCAGCTCGGCTAACAGCCCTTCCAGGAAGTCCAGTGCTTGCAGAACATCGTCAGAGAAACACCTATTTTTTTTAGGTGAAACAGCTTTAATTAGTATTTTTACTGTTCAGGTAGGCCACCACTGTGATGTTGTCTGACCTCACCATCATATGCTTTCCATTCAGCTCTGGGGCAAAGTGGAGAAACATCTTCTGAACTGCTGTGAGCTCCAGCAGGTTGATGTGGTGGGCTGAGCTTAGAAGCCAACACTTAAGTTCATATAACAGGTGCACTGTTTTTGTGGTCATTGATACAAGCAAGCTTCACAGTTAACTTAAACCTAATGCTAAACTGCAAGCCACATGTACGTGAGCTTTGCGAATGTTAACTAACAAAGTTATGCTCAATTAGTACATGTAACTGTATGGCTGTTTCTGAAGGCCTGATCATTAGATTGATGTGCCAAAATTATTTTAAAACTGTGCAATAAAAGTAACTTCTTTCTTAGGAGAATCTTGTAACTCTTTTTTTAAGGGTACTATAGACATAGTGCACTTTATTTATATTAGATTAATATTGATTTTAGTTTTAAATTAGTAAGTCAGTGCAATATTGCTTTCCAAAAGCTGTCACTAGCTTAGAGTTTGTCTCCAAAAATTAATTTGAGCCATTCCTGATGTAAATTCTGATCCTCTGGAAGGCTGACAAGCACAGCAGGACACTGGAAGTGCTGCTGAACAACCAGCAACACTTCCAGTGTCCTCACCACCCAGCGGTGGTGGCCTCCTGCTAAAGCTTCCTGCAGATTTGATTTGACTTTCTGGTGTCACAAGTACCGCCTCAACACTGCTTGCTCTTGGATGGAAATCATCCCTAAATTGTAATTCATTGATTCATTGATGTATTCCAGTTTGTAACTCTGAGGAAGAGGAGGGTGTTTGAGCTTTATAGATTGAATTCATCCGAAGTTGTCATGAAGAGTTTTTAACTAATTTCTGATACCATATAGATAATGCATACAAACAAGCAAAAAGTAATAAAAATAATGTAGTTTGTTTTAATGTATAAATCCTGCTGGATAATAGCACATTTGTCATGACATACAACCTTTTTTATGTTGTCTTCAAGCATATCCGTGTGAACCTTCTGCCTGATTCATTTTGTGGTTCATGAAGTCTTCTCCAAAGTTGATGATGTGTTTCAGAGCGCTCAGGATCAGTGAGTCGGTGTCATCGTTAAGGTCGATTTCTTCAGAGTAGTTTTTCACGGGGAAGATGCAGTTCATTGGGATTCCCACATTCACACTGAACTGCTCTATCTACGTATAAAAAAATCACATCTCAGATGCAAAAAAAAAAGCCCCAATGCTTTTGTGCTCACTGCACCAATCAAATCAGTTGGACTGATGTTGACCTTGTTAAGCAGAGAGGGTATTGGCCAGACATAATCAATCCATCATTTCAAGGAATATAGCTGGCGATTGATGATTTACCAACAAGTATTGTGTGTGCTTTCCCACACATACTCAGTCTTGTTTGCCATACAAGCAACTACTCTTCAGAGACAAACTACAGTTGCCATTGGCTTCATAATAAAGGAACATGTCACCCAGTGCAGCGGTTTGGCTCATTGACGTGTTTTTAATAGTTTCTGGACAACAACAGAGGTCAACGGCACAGAAGAATAATATATATCAGGCTTTGGATACTCACACAATACTTGTTAGTAGATCAATTTATCGCTGGTTTGGTTCCAAACATGAGATTTGTTGACAATAAGAAAAATATAGAAAATCGCCAGACATGTACTTTTAAAATTAAGGCAGTTTACTGTGAAACTGAAGGTGTTGACAATGTCATTTTTGTTTAGCTAACAGTACCAAAATTGTTTTTTAAATTGAATTTAATGTACCTCCTCCTTCACATAGGCGGACTTGTAGACTATCTTTAAATCTTCTTTGATCTCAGGACAGGTCTGATCAATTTTGGTGAGAATGGCCACTTGAGGAATCCCTGCCAAGACAACAGATGGAAAACTAATGAGTCCCATAACTGACATAAGTTTAAACTGACTACAGCTGCTGTTCTCTGTGATGAAGGAAATTACAAACAAACATACAGGTGAGTGTTTAAAAATTCTGGTACCACATTCAGATGATGTTTTTCATCTTACATGTAGAAATATTGATTAGTGCTCTCACCTAGTCGACTGGCTGCTGTCCTGATTTCCCGAATCTTCCGCAGAGTTTTGTCTGTCATTAGACGTGCTGTGTCGGCAGGAATGACACAAACCAGGACATCCACTGTATCGTTGGGATTTACTGTTGTGTTGTAGAATTGGTCGCCTTCTGACAATTTAGATTCAGGATTGAACTGGAAAACAAAGTTAAATCCACCTAAATAATGGCAGCTGCAATATGTTTAATCAAATATAATAACATATACAGTATCAGTCAAAAGTTTGGACACGCTTTCCCATTCACTTGAATGAGAAAGTGTGTCCAAACTTCTAACTGGTTCTCTAATTCAAAATAATCTTGTTAATTATACTGATGAATGTCTCCAGTGTTTGCAGTGACTATACCTTGTAATTCTCCTTCACATGTCCCTTCAAAGCCAGTTTGACATCGTCCACAAGGACACCTTTGCCTTCGGTTAGGCCCATGATGTCATTGAAGACAAAAGGGTGAAAGGTGTTCGGGGTTTCCTTTTCGATCTTGTAGGTTGTGTACTGTCAACCACAAATGGAGAAAAGAGCAGTTATTGTGATCACTAGAGAGTAAGAATAGACACGTCAATACCCAGCTACCATAAAGTAAATAGTATTAGATTAGTTCAGTGTGTCGGATTAATCGGTTTAATTTTATTAGTTCACATTTTTAGGGTTTAAAGGACCAGTGTGTAAGATTTAGGGGATCTACTGAAATGGAATATAATATTGATAAGTATGTTTTCATTAGTTTATAATCACGTGAAATTAAAAATCGTTGTACTTTTGTTACGTTAGAATGAACCCTTTATATCTACATAGGGAGTGGGTCCCCTTCCACGGTGCCCACCATGTTACACTGCCATGTTTTTACAGTAGAAAAGTTGAAAGGGTGAGGTTGAGGGAAGAGGTATTCAGTTGGTTGCAATCTGCAACCTCACCACTAGATGCCACTAAAACCTAAACAAGGGTCCTTTAAACTCTCTACACTTCGTTCAGTTACCACAGAATGAGGAATCATAAATTGACTTCACAAGTATTTTTGTGATCTTACGGGTGTTTACTGACTGCCTGGTATTAGAACCTCTTTTCCCCGGGAGAAACCAACATTTAAATCCAGTATTTCTACAGTGGTGTACAGTGCAGACGACAACGGTTGGGCCATATTTGTAGATCTGTTTCTGAAAAGCTGGGCACAGTTCCTGGTCAGACAGTAAACAGCTGTGCAATCTCAAAAATACCTTGGATGATGCAAACTGCTGCCAGAAGACAAGTAAAATAATGTTCTGAGGCCACATGTGGACTTATGGGATATGGGGTTTGTTAACGGTTGTCAAACACAGAAAAATTGAATAAGCAATATTGAATCCTTTTGTTTTTTAAAATACCTTCCTTATCTGTCTGTTAACAAAACAAACAAAAAAAGAAACAAAACAACAAAAAAACAAAAAAGGGGGAGATATGACAGGCTTGGATACTGCACACATTTATGCATATATATGTGCATGTGTGTGTGTGTATGCACACATCAGAGTATATGCTACTTACAGGAAGTAGCCAGATAACATCATCAGTAATATAGTCGCCTGTCTGTTTGAAGAGGTGGACAAGCTGATAAATAAACTTCTGATCGTAACCAAAGTCCACTTTTTCTCAAGCATATCTTTCATATTCCTTATTTTGTTACTTTCTCCATAAACTGCACTTCTTGAATTTTACTTTTCCATCTCATATAAAATCACATATTTACCATCACAAAATAGTCCCGTTTGCTTTCACACCACAAACAAAGCGTGCCAAAGCCCAACTGGAACCAGATCCACCTTTTCAGGTGGTCTCGGTCTAATTGGTCTGCACCAGAGTTTGATTGACAGCTCTCACTACAGCTTAAACAAACCGAACAGGAAAACACCCCAAGGTTCATGTCAACAGGTTAAATGTGAAAGCACCCTGAAGGTCATGAGAAGGTCTGCTCCCTGTAAAATCCTGGGTCACTTGTTTGTATGTAATTATTGTCAAAATTATGTAGAGAAAGAAAAAATATCAAACATAAATAAGAACACAGAAGTCAGAGTTTCCATTGATGAGGGAAAGCTGTGAATGCCTCTATTCTGTTGGTGGCACTGTTCAGTTTGGAGATTCAGACCTGATTAACAAGCTTTAAATGGCTCAATCTGAAGTGTGGAAGAGTAAGTCTGCTCTCAACAAGAAATGACAGCACTCATCATTTGTTCAAGAACCTAAAATGTTTTTCCTGACAAGTGGCCTCCAGTGGACATAGGTCTCCAGACGGTCCACTGCTTGTGCTCAGCTGCAAGTTCTTTACCACTGATAAGTCGGGTGGATGGATGGACGTATGAAGCTGTGCTTTACAGACCTACTCTTTCCTACCTTCTCTTTCTTTTTAACTGAAGCTGTTTTAGTTGCCTACACTTAACCAGACCACAGAGGCAGAAGAATAATTTCCTGTATGTCAGCAGATGATATGTATGATTTATGCTTTTATAACACTTTAGGACATTCAGTTCATAAACAGGAAGTCAGTGGGTTCCTGTAGCTGCTGCAGCAGTCAAAGCTTATCTATAAAAATGTGCAGCGTTTTCACTGCTGCACATTTTTATAGACTCATCTTTCTGAGTAATAGTTGCATTGTTGGATTGTTCTATTGTTGTCTTGCATATGATAGAAAGTTTGATTTCCCTGTTACAAATACATCTTATTATTGTTATTAATACTATTATTATCAGTGCTATAATACGGAGCCAAGAGGCTAAATCAAGTTTCATAAAGGTTTGCAAAGTTTTTATAAGACATACTACCTGTGGGATGTTTTCTTACTTTATCAACACAATCAAACTTGCTTCATACCGTGTTGGTGAAACAGCCAGCAGAGGTGTTATCCACCAAGGCCAGTGCACACATCCTGCCTCGAAAGACACTTTTAACAGAGTTGATGAAACTGGACTTTCCAGCTCCAACTGGTCCATGAAGAAGAATCCTGAGCTGCCGACCTTCGATGTGAGGTTTGTAGTTCTTCACATACTGCAGAGCACTCTGTTTGTCACTGCTCAGAGAAGGAAACATCACATTAGAGTTTAAACTTAAGTGCAGTTTTACAGAGTTAATTTGTGCAGTTTGTGCTGTGAAGGTGGAGACACACTCACTTCCAGTTTATTTCTCTCCATGGTGTGTCGAGAACTGACAAATACAGGACACACATTCACGTAAGAAAAAAGATTATGAAGAAATACCTTCATCATGCAGCAATGAGCAATTTTCTTTGAATTTAAAAATTAAAAAATAGTCTTACATGGAGACGGCTCAGGTGATTTAGAGCCTTTTGATCCCATAGCTGGAGAGTAAACAGTCACACAAAAAGTTTTAAACTCATCATTGAAGAAAATATTTAGGTTTTGCTGTAAAGCTACACTTTGGTGGAAAAAAATAATTAATAATAATTACTTGTAATAACATTACTAATATGCTACAACAGCAAATTAGATCTTTCTGTACCTAAATCAAAAATGTTTTAGTGTCATTTTGAGTGCAAATATAAAAAGTCACATTATTAAAAAACTTAGAATGTAGCTGCAGGTTCAAAGTTGATTAAAACCATCAAAAATCATAGTACAAATTAATAAACTTAATCAGTGTACAAAATGTGATCAGTTTTATTAACTGTCATACTGAGTGCCACTGAATAAAACACATCGAAATCATTCCTCATCAGAAAAATGATTAACTAAAGAAAAGAAATGACCAAAAACCAGACTTTAAATGAATCAAACTAAAGTAAATTAGACTAAATAGACTCAAAATGTCAAAATTATAAAGCTTTTTCAAATACACTTAATTTTGTCCTGTTATTCTTACAATGATCATATTTTGTTTAGTTTTTCTATTCACCAATAAGCACAATATTGATATTTAAAACAAACATAAAACAGTTTAACAAAGAAAACTTTTCACAGGAAACAATAATTTAATCACACATTTGAGGATAAATGTGATTGAAACTTTCTACCTGTGTTGTTGTTGTTGTCCTGCTTGAACAAAGTCAAAGACTGAATGTGAGCCTTGGACTAAGTGTGGTAATTTATAGTCTCCTGTAACGTCAGTACAGTAATTAACATATTAAATTATCATCCCACTCCTATTGTACTTGTATTTTGTAGACTCACATGACAGAAGACGCGTTCACCTCGTTCTCTTCAGACCACAAACTGCACATTCAGTTTCATTTTCATCAGGATGTTTTGTCTTTGTGTCTGAACTGATCTGTTGCAGATCGAAACAACATCACAGATAGTGGGACACATTTTCAGTAAAACTGAAAGAGGAAGCAACATTGATTTTAATTGTTATCACCACTAAACTTCATGCTAGCTTAACATATTGTCAGCCTGCTAGTTAGTTTGTCTTCTTAAATGCATGATGCAATCCACTTTCAAAATCAGTTAGGATTTTAAAACTTCTGCAGTCTGAGCCCGGTTTAAGATGAGGTAGCTGAGGGTGGTTATGTGACTGTTGATTGGTGGGATGAGTAGCATGCTGGTGGTGATAACACCATGCTGGCTAGTTTGATATGATGTTAGCTGCAGGCCCGGCGCCAGGATGAAGTGACTGAGGAGGCTGTTAAAAATTGCGAGGGTGCAATTTTTTCATAAAAAAATGAATTTATATAACCTGTAATAGCCTCAGAAAGGCTAAATAACAAAAACATAAGGCTACTGTTTCAAAATCAAAGAATACATCTATTAATCAGAGCACTCACACAAGAAAATAGAGGCATGCTGCCCTCTGCTGGAGCTCTGTGATGATACATCCTGCTGTGGCTCTGTTGAGGAGCTTCAGTCAAACTAAAGTTCACTGTCATAAGTCAGAAAAAAATCTTGCAATTAGGAGATATAAACTAGCACTAGCATAAAAACATATCAACCAAAGTAGTTTATCCCGTTGTTGGGCCTCAACCATGTGGTCAGACAAAGGCAGGCCTACTTGGAAACTTGGAAACGTGACCACGAGGCCGCCCTTTCCCTTTAATCCCTATAACGAAGGAAGAGCGACAAAAGGCTGCTCACACAGACTACAACTCCCAGCCTGCCCTGCAGTTAGCACCTTAGTGCGAGATCTGGGATAGCCCAAACTCTCGTCTCTCGTTGGCAGAGATGCTCAAACACCACAGTCCTGGAAACGCAGCCATGACATCACCTCAGCTATAAGTGCCAGCCGCACAGATACACCCATTGCCTTTCCATTTTAGCCGTGCCGCAGGAAGCTCTGCTCCCGAGTCCTTTGCTCTGCTAAGCTCCGAGGAGCATCGATGCTCGCTGCTTGTTTAGTTGTGTTCACCACGCTAAGCTGATTTGTGTTGTCCCACTCAGGACTGTTGTGTATTGTGGCACCACAAGCGAGACAGCAGGTTGGTTTGTTGGTCAACAGTTTAGACAACGTGTGTTATAGACTACTGTCCATACGTTCTCTTTTCTATGTGAGAAAGCAACTACAGCTTTCTCCCCACAGCTGCAGAACTCAGCCGTGAGATGGCGTTTTTCTCTTACACGCACACACGCACATAAACAGTCGCACCCATTCACACATCTGGTGGAAAGATAATGTGGGACGCTCTGCCCTTCGCCATATTACCACCAGACGTGTATTTGTTAGCACACACCCTGAAATGGGTGATTGCAGAGTCTCCAACCTCCAGTCGGCGCCATCTTGCGACTAGAGACCCGTGCTGAGTAGGCACCGCCATCTTACCTATTGTCTCTAACCAAAACACCGCGGTCACATCTGCCATTTTGATTCTTGTGTGACGTGACTTCCTCCCTTAGTCATGTCCGCCATCTTCACTCTCACGTGACGTCCACCATCTTGTCTCTCTTTCTCTCTCTCTCTCTCTCTCTCTCTCTCTCTCACTCACACACACACACACACACACACATTCACCTGCATGTGTGTTTAACAGTGTACAGCTGTTTTATGCAGGTTTTGCTTAGGTAGTGTTAGTCATAGTACAGTAATTTGGTGACTGAAGCATTTGTTAATTGTATTGATTCTTGCTGAGATTAATAAATTCTGTTCTACATTTAAAGAGAAGTCTTTTGTGATTATTGTGTTTACTTGTTGTGATAAGAGGCTGGTTGAGAGAGTCAGAGCTCGGACTCAACAAACTGAAGAAAACACTGCTGAGTATAATTAAGACTTTACTATCGTCTCTATTTACCTGTGATGGGCATTGTAATAGTATCATAAGTTACATATTTTTTTAAAAATTTGATTCCCTATGTGTACATAGTGCAGAAAATTCAGGGGTATCATGCCTCTAAAAATTGAATTGTAATTAATGACATTTATTAACCAGTTGCTTTATAATTATTCTTAAGGTGTAATGATGTATTTCAGCCTGTGGGTGGTGCTGTGACCCTGTGATGAGCAGAGAAGTCAATTTCTGAAGCAGAGGAGATTATTTGAGCTTTACTGATTTAATTTATCAGAAAGAGATTTTAACACTCTGAAGTTAACTTTACTAACAGCTTATTATCATCATTTTTATGAATGACTCATCTCTGATAACATCAATAACTGAACTAACCAGCCATAGATGCAGATTTTGACCATTTAAATGTAATGTATGTCTATATTCTGTGTCACACAATAATAAAAAAATGTGTCATAGTTTTGTTTAAATAATTGTTAAAACTGAATCTTTGCTATAAAAAAAGCATACTCTTTGGAGCCGTTTCTAGACAAGTTACGGTAACTACCGTCTTCATGGGTGAGGGGACATGAGAGATTGTAATTTTTTTAATGTCTGTGTTTTATTTTTCAGGGGAACTTTTTTCAGTGCCAACACAACTTCCTCCAATTCAACTGTTTCAATACCAGTATTTCCTTTTTCAGTTCAGGTTCAGGTTTTCTTATACAGGGACAGGGGCTCTCCTGATTACCATGGCCTGTATGCGTCTTATGTGCTGCGCCATATCTCTCACCCTTCCAAGTTAAATTCTGCTTTGTTACATAAAAATATTAGTTTTTGAGGACCAACAATATTCGGGGCTGAGGCCCCTGTCAACAGACAGGAAGTCAGTAGTAGGAAGCTGCTACAGCAACAGATTGGTGGCCGTAAACAGTTTATTTGGTGCTTTGTCAAAGTTTTACATTAGATAAATTCAGGATGATTTCTCACTCTCAGTATCAACACAATCACACTTACTGTACCTTTTTGGTGAGACAGTCATGTGCCATGTTGCCTGCCATGGCCAATTTGCACATTCTACCTTCTAAGACACTTTTAACAGAGTTAATGAAGCTGGACTCTCCAGCATCACTCTAATCCATCCCAATTATCAGTGTTATTGTTTTCCACAATTCCAGCCCTTGAAAACTGAACCTCCACAATTAAAAAATAACGGTAAGCTGCCCCTTCAAGTATGTTCAAGTATATTAGTGTAAGTGCAATGCTTTAGCTGTAACTTTATGTTGAACCAGACTAGTGAAAGAGGTTTATGCTATTTTATGGAACATTGTTGTTTACTTGTGATGGGCACTGTCCCTAAAAGCTGAATGATTATTAATGCATTTATCAACCAGTGGGATGTAAATCATCCTTAAATTGCCATGATGTATTCCAGTCTGTAACTCTGAGGCAGAGGATGTTGTTTGAGCTTTACAGATTGAATTCATCAAAAGTTGTCATGAAGAGTTTTTATTTCTCCAAGCTTAAATTTATTTGAATGACTAATTTCTGATACCATATTAATAAGTTAATGGAACCTCCCACAGTTACATGACTTTTTAAAAATTATTTTAACACTCTGATCTGCTTTTTGTCAAACAAATGAAATATATATATATTTAATTACAGACTATTTTATTGTTGGTAGAGATGAATTTATGCTAGAAAAATGATGACATGCATTTGTTATATAGACTGTTGTTTAGGTGGTAATCAAATGCCAAACCAGCTGATAAACAACCATTTAAAAGGGTCCAAAAGGCTTTCCAAATACAGAAATACTGACAAATAAAGTACCTTTATTCAGATGTCACTTAAAAAATACATTTTAATGGTAACAATAATCACATTTGTGCTGAAGGTTCAAAAAGCAGATTTATTGTCTGTCAGCTTGTTCCAGTTCTTCATTAAAGCTACACAGTGAATATGCTAATATTAAAACACAACATCAAATGGAAATATTCTAGATGTTCAGCATTTTAGACACATCTCCTTGAAATTCAGCCTGATATATTGGGTATCTTTGGAAATGTAGAAGTGAATACAAAGTTCTGTGGGTTTCAACAATGTTTGGGCAAAACAACGTGAAACTTATCAGTCATCATATAATAGTCTTAATACAGCGAATGAAACCTCATACAAACAAGCAAAAAGTAATAAAGTAATGTAGATTCTGTTATAAATCCTGTTTGATAATAAAGCATTTGTCATGACATACAGCCTTTTTTATGCTGTCCTCAAGTATATCTGTGTGAATCTTCAGCCTGATTCATTTTGTGGTTCATGAAGTCTTCTCCGAAGTTGATGATGTGTTTCAGCGCGCTCAGGATCAGTGAGTCAGTGTCATCGTTGAGGTCGATTTCTTCAGAGTAGTTTTTCACGGGGAAGATGCAGTTCATTGGGATACCCACGTCTGCACTGAACTGCTCCATCTATGTTTAAAAAAAATCACAACATCTCAGAGGTTAAAAAAAACCAAACAAACATCCCAAGGCTTTTGTGCTCACTGCACCGATCAAATCATTTGGACCAATATTGACCTTATTAAGCAGAGAGAATTTCAAAGAATATGGCTGGTAATTAATGATCTACTAACAAGTATTGTGTGTGCATCCAAAGCCTGATATATTTTATTCCTCTCTGTTGTAGACCTCCATTGTTGTCAAGAAACTGTTAAAATTGTTTACTGAAGTTATAGTACAAAGTCAAGAGATTGTACACATGCTGAGTGGCATCTGCCACACAAGGAACGTCTTTCCTGAGAGTTAAAATCTGCAGGTTGTGATGTGTAGTACAACAAGCTAATGAAGCTGTGAGCAGAACCGCGTTCCCGCACATGGTCAGTCTGCCTTGGATGGCATCCTCTCCGGGGACAAACTACAGTTGCCATCGTCTTCATAATGAAGGAACATGTCACCCAGTGCAGCGGTTTGGCTCATTGATGTGTTTTTAGTAGTTTCTGGACAACAATGGAAGTATAAGTTACATCAGGCTTCGGATACACACACAATACTTGTTAGTGGATCAATTCATTGTTGGTTTCGCTCCAAACATGAGATTTGTTAACAATAACAAAAATATAGAAAATCGCAGCCTTATCCTTTAAAGTTAAGGCAGTTTACTGTGAAACTAAAAGTGTCGACAATGTCATTTTTGGTCGGCTAACAGCACCAAAATTGTTTTTTTAAATTTAATTTAATGTACCTCCTCCTTCACACCGGCGGACTTGTAGACTATCTCTAAATCTTCTTTGATCTCAGGACAGGTCTGATCAATTTTGGTGAGAATGGCCACTTGAGGAATCCCTGCCAAGACAACAGACGGAAAACTAATGAGTCCCATAACTGACATAAATATAAACTGACTACAGCTGTTGTTCTCTGTGATGAAGGAAATTACAAACAAACATACAGGAAGTGAGTGTTTAAAAATGTTTGGTACCACATTAAGATGATGTTTTTCAAGTATCATCCTACACGTAGAAGTACTGATTTATGCTCTCACCTAGCCGACTGGCTGCTATCCTGATTTCCCGAATCTTCTGCACAGTTTCATCTCTCATGTTACGTGCTGTGTCGGCAGGAATGACAAAAACCAGGACATCTACTGTATCGTTGGGATTTACTGTTGAGTTGTAGAATTGGTCGCCCTCTGACAACTTAGATACAGGATTGAACTGGAAAACAAAGTTAAATCCACCTGAATGATGACAGCTGCAATATGTTTAATCAAATATAATTAATATATACAGTACCAGTCAAAAGTGTGTCCAAACTTTTGACTGATACTGTAATTCAAAATAATCTTGTTAATTATGCTGATTAATATCTCCAGTGTTTGCAGTAACTATACCTTGTAATTCTCCTTCACACGTCCCATCAAAGCCAGTTTAATGTCGTCCACAAGGACACCTCTTATTGAGTCTAGGCCCATGATGTCATTGAAGACAAAAGGGTAAAAGGTGTTCGGGTTTTCCTCTTCCATCTTGTAGGTTGTGTACTGTCAACCACAAATGGAGAAAAGAGCAGTTATTGTGATCAGTAGAGAGCAAGAATAGACACATCAATACCCAGCTACCATATAGCAAACAGTATTAGATTAATTAGGTTTTTCCACACACTGTCTGATTAATCAGTTTAGTTTTGTTAGTTCATATTTTTAGGGTTTAAAGGATCAGTGTGTAAGATTTAGGGGATCTACTAAAATGGAATATGATATTCATAAGTATGTTTTTATTACTTCATAATCACTTGAAACTAAAAATCATCGTGTTTCCGTTAGCTTAGAGTGAGCCCTTTATATCTACATAGGGAGCGGGTCCTCTTCCATGGTACAGACAACAGACAAATGGTGTGGTGGCACTGTTCAATTTGGAGATTCAGACCTGAGTAACAAGCGTTAAATAACTCGATATGAAGTGTGGAAGAGTAAGTCTGATCTCAACAAAAAATGACAACACTGATCATTTGTTCAAGAACCTAAAATATTTTTCCTGACAAGTGGCCTCCAGTGGACATAGGTCTCCAGACGGTCCACTGCTTGTGCTCAGCTGCAAGTTCTTTACCACTGATAAGTCAGGTGGATGGATGGACGTATGAAGCTGTGCTTTACAGACCTACTCTTTCCTACCTTCTCTTTCTTTTTAACTGAAGCTGTTTTAGTTGCCTACACTTAACCAGAGCGTCATCACAGAGGCAGAAGAATAACTTTGTGTGTCAGCAGATGATATGTATGATTTTATGCTTTGATAACAGTTTAGGACATTCAGTTCATAAACAGGAAGTCAGTGGGTTTCTGTCACTGCTGCAGCAGTCAAAGCTTCTTGTAGATTTAGGACCCTTAACACTTTATTTGCAGCAGCATTTTCACTGCTGCACATTTTTATAGACTGACCTTTCTGAGTAATAGTTGCATTGTTGGATTGTTCTATTGTTGTCTTGCATATGATGCAAAGTTTGATTTCTCTGTCCATTTTACTGACTTTAATAATAATTAAATAATATTAAGAATACATCTTATTATTGTTAGGAATACTATTATTATCAGCACTATAATAAGGAGCCAAGAGGCTCAATTGATTTTCATAAGGGTTTGTGATGTTTTTATATGACTACATTTCGGATGTTTTCTTACTTTATCAACACAATCAAACTTGCTTCATACCGTTTTGGTGAAAGAGTCACCAGAGATGTTATCCACCAAGGCCAGTGCACACATTCTGCCTTTTAAGACACTTTTAACAGAGTTGATGAAGCTGGACTTTCCAGCTCCAACTGGTCCATAAAGAAGAATCCTGAGCTGCCGACCTTCAATGTGAGGTTTGTAGTTCTTCACATACTGCAGAGCACTCTTTTTGTTACTGCTCAGAGAAGGAAACATCACATTAGAGTTTAAACTTAAGTGCAGTTTTACAGAGTTAATTTGTGCAGTTTGTGCTGTGAAGGTGGAGACACTCACTTCCAGTTTATTTCTCTCCATGGTGTGTCGAGAACTGACAAATACAGGACACAAGTTCACATAAGACAAAAGATTATGAAGAAATACCTTCATCATGCAGCAATGAGCAATTTTCTTTGAATTTAAACATTTTAAAAAATAGTCTTACATGGAGACGGCTCAGGTGATTTAGAGCCTTTTGCTCCCATAGCTGGAGAGTAAACAGTCACACAAAAAGTTTTAAACTCATCTTTGAAGAAAGTATTTGGGTTTAGCTGTAAAGCTACACTTTGGTGGGAAAAATAAATTAATAATGATAAATATTACTAATATGCTGCAACAGCATATTAGGTCTTTCTGTACGTAAATCGAAAGTGATTTAGTGTAATTTTCAGTGCAAATGAGATATAAAAAGCCACATTATTAAAAGATTAGAATGTAGCTGCAGGTTCAAAGTTAATTCAAACCATCAAAAATTATAGTACAAATTAATAAACTTAATCAGTGTATAAAATGTGATCAGTTTTATGAACCGTCATACTGAGTGACACTGAACAAAATACATCAAAATTATTCATTATCAGAAAAATGATTAACTAAAGAAAAGAAATGACAAAAAACCAGACTTTAAATAAATTAAACTAAAGTAAATTAGACTAAATAGACCCAAATCTCAAAATTATAAAGCTTTTTAAAATACATGTTGTCACGTTGTTCTTACAATGATCATATTTTGTTTCGTTTTTCTATTTAGCAATAAGCACGATATTGATATTTAAAACAAACATAAAACAGTTTAATAATCATAGGAAACAAGTCATTGCACCTTTGAGGATAAGTTTGATTGAAACCTTGTACCTGTATTGTTGTTGTTGTTGTCCTGCTGGAACAAAGTGAAAGACTGAATGTGAGCCTTGGACTAAGCATAGTAATTTATATAGTCTCCTGTAATGTCAGTACAGTAATTAACATAATAAACTATCCTCCCATCCTTGTATTTGTTCACCTTGTTCTCTTCAGACCACAAACTGCATTTTCATTTTCATTTTCATCAGGATGTTTGATGATTTGTCTTTTTCTGAACTGATCTGCTTACTTTTCTTTTCTTGTTCCTTATTTTTCTCTTTAAATGCACTTTAATGCACTGTGCTGCTGACTGCTCGTTCTCTTTTTTTTTCTCTTGCAATTTCACACACAGTTTAAATGTTATATTTGATGCTCAGATATCACAGACAACAACAGAGAAGTTAATCAGAATGTCACACAAAGAGTTGTTCACATCAATGACATAGGCAAACCCAAACTTCAACCCCCATTTATTGCCCTCTATAGACATGACATGTGCTCATGTAAGACAAAAGATTATGAAAAATTACAGTCATTATTCAACAACATGTAATTTTCCACGGATGAAAACTATGATTTTTTAAACAATCTAACATGGAGTTGGTGGGGGTGTTTTAGATATGGATTGTTCTGCTCCCATGGTTGGAGAAGAAAACAGTTACAGTAAAACTCTGAGCTCAAGTTTGATTTTTAAAAACAAGATGGCTAATCAGAACAGTGGGCTTATCAGGAGGGGGGCCTGCACTAAAACAGCCTAGACAGCCTATAAACAACGTTGATTTGTGTCTTCTTCTGTCCATCAATGAGCAGAAATACGGACAGCACCACTCTGCCATTGCAACCCACATTGTGGTCAGAGGTGGGATTATATCAGTAGTGTTAATGACTTGAAAAAGTTGAAGGGACTTCAAGAGCAAATTGCAGGTTAAAGTTTTTACAAAGTTTATACTTAACCTTTTGTGAAAATGACCATGTGAAAATTTAATGCAGGATTTAATATGTTTTACAAGACATAAGGGCACGTATTCAGAGGAAAAAGTGGCCGTTTTGAGCAAAGCTCCTAAAAACGCTTTTTTCGAACATTGCGTCCTATTACGTAACAGGAGGGAGTCGGTCTCCTCAGCTCTGCCTTAGCTTAGTGAGCAGTCGTAGGTGGTAGTAAGTCTGAGCAGTCGTGGTATAGTGAGTTGGTCTGTTTTCAGTAGCTAGTAGTGGCCATCATCAGCAGCTTCTGGTTCTACCGCCGGCGGGCCTAATGGTCACGGATCCATCAGAGATTCAGCTCGACGAAAACGTGAACTTTGCACCGTAAGTATTGTTTTCTAATGTTCGCTAACTTCCAAATTAGTCAAAATAATGATTTTAAATAATGAGACGTGACGTGTGATGCATATTGATTGTTGTAAGGCAACTTAGCTAGCTTGTAAACCCCCTGAGCTAATAAGGCACAATGGCTAATGTTAGCTAGCATTAGCGATGTATTTTGTTAATATACTGCACTGTTTGTGAGAAGGCATAATTGCTAACCTTAGTTTGCTAACATTAGAACCCTGAAGTCTAGTTACAGCTTGGTGACTTTGTTTGTACATCTAATAAATTTGTAATTTATTTTCATGTGGTGTAATGTTGGTGTGTTACAAGGATTTGGGAGTTAGTACAGATGCACCTACCTCCAGTGCTGCAGTGCATGTAGACCCAGAGGAAGAGGCATTCTCTCCACTGGCTCCTCAACCATCTGTGCTTCACTTTGGCTCGCAGTGTAACCTCAAGCCTTAACGCCATTCATCAGGTAACATTACTCTTATATCTAATGAGTGAGTCATCTGACAGGGAACTGTGAAAAGAGCCACCTCAGGAATCTCCCCCTGACCTCAAGTAAGACTTCTTCTTTTAATTTAGATTAGATAGATTATGTGTCAGCAAATTTTGTCATAGTCAGAAGTAATAACTTTTGCTTTTTTCATTGCTGCTGACAAGTTCATTGTGTGCCAAAGCCAGTTGATGTCCTTGTTTAACATTTGCCCTTGCTGTTGTGGAGAAACCCAGGGAAACATAGAACAGCAGGAGGGAACTTGTGTAAAAATAAAGCAAGTAATAGGATATTTGTGAATTCTGATAGAAAAAGGAAGTTCATAACCTGTATGTTAATTTTTTACTAATTTTTTGTGTGCCAGAGTGCCAGAGCACACCAGAGTGTGCTAAGAATTGCTTGTGTTGTTATTTTATAAAAGAGAATATCTGGTTTTCCAGCCCAACAGCGTTTTTCAAGATAAAGAGGGGCTTACATTAATAAATTGCTATTACTATTATCGGCACGTCATCGGTATTGGCCGATAAAAGCTCTAAAATGAAATATCGGCATAGGTGAATTCTGCCGATTATGAGAGGCCGATATGTCGCCCTCTCCTCCGCCGCCTGACTGTGCTTCCTTTGACGGACTGTTTCTCCCTGACGGTCCCGGTGCTTCCTCCGCAAGGCTCCACTTCACTCAGCTGCCTGACAGACCTGCTGCTTCTTCCCACTTTAACCTGAATAACAAACCAGGGCTCGGGGCTCCAGTTGGATCCACATGGAGAGCCGGGGCTAACGTTAGCTGAGAGGCTAGCGGAATGTTAGCCGCAGCATGACTGGAGGGAAGCACAGCCAGCTAGCCTCCCAGCTAACGTTAGCTCCCGAC
Source organism: Thunnus albacares (assembly GCF_914725855.1). NCBI lineage: Eukaryota > Metazoa > Chordata > Actinopteri > Scombriformes > Scombridae > Thunnus > Thunnus albacares. Next base: position 24,317,312 of record NC_058121.1, on the reverse strand, counting down.
TCCCTGTGTGGATCCAACTGGAGCACAGAGTCCTGGTTAGTTACAAAATAAAATAAAACTCCAAATTTTAGCAACCCTACTTCAGAGGAGTATTTTCCCTTTTTAAAGTCATCTTTAACCACTCATCAATGTAAATGATATTATAACACACAGGTTATAAACACAATTCTACTTTACTTTGTTATAAAATAACAAACAAACCACAAGGTCCACTTAGCTACCGTTTTCTGAATCTTTCAACCGCATATCACAGACTACATTAGTGGACACATCGGCAGATTTTAGAGCCATAATACCACATACATCCATAGAACACAGTACAATAAAACATATTTATGCAGAAGGTTCAAACAGCAGAGTTATAGATGGGGCAGGGGGGCAGAAACCAGTCTTCTCTGTATCTGCTTGTTCCAACTCTTTATTTAAGCTATGAATAAAATGTACAAACTCAAAGACTCTCAAGGACTACTTATGGCTGCATCATGACTCCAAAGGGAAATACTCTAGATGTCCTGTGTTTATATCATTTTCTGCTTCTTTGGAAACTTTGGGATCCCCACTAGATCCCCCCCAAAATTAACATTCTGATGGTTTGAGCATTTGGACAAATAACATGAGCCAATACAGCAAATTGATATCTACAGTATATCTTAAAAAATATGCAAAAATAGATTCTGTTCTCCTGTTGAATGTCACAGAATGCCATCTGCAAACTGGGAAATTCAGTTGTTCTTCAAGCAAATGTCTAAACAAGGGCTGTCACGATATCAGATTTTAACAACACAATTATCATGGCCAAAACAATTCACAATATTATCTCAATATCTATAGGAAATTTGAAAAACAAAAATGCTATCAGTCAAATCATATTTAACTTTGTTTATTGTGTGTTTTGCCTCTTTTTTGGCAAATGAATTACACTCAAAATACAAGTGTAGAGAGGTGGAAAGAAAGTCGGTAACCATAACTGTACATAGTTTGAAAGAAGTTTGAACACACTGAAATATAAGGTTTTTAATTGTTTGCAAACAGATCACTGCAGATGACCTGTAAGCTGTGACTTATTAGCTGGGAAACACAATGGGACCACAGCATGGAGCCTTACCTGGTCCAAGTTCAAATTTAATAACAATACCACAGAAAATGAATATTTTACATGTTTTTCTAAGGGTATGTCTAGGCGTCTTGCAAATAAAGGCCATTTAGAGACACCAAATAACCCTGCTTCAGAGTAACTGAAGCAATAATACATTATAGTGCTTTGTTCCCCTGATGAAACTAAACTTTGTGCATATAAAAGAGTAAAAACAAGTGCTATAGTGGAAAAGCAGTCCATATAAAACGTTAATCACAGCAAACTAGTTATATTTACATAATTTCTGTGTTGTGGTTGTATAAAAAGCAAAACAATAAAGCAGCACATGGTTATTTTAGCAATTTCATTGGCTATTTGAAGCGCCAGTCATCTGCACACTCTGTTCCTATTGGCTTGCTCTTTACGCGAAAGAAGAGGGGCAGGCACCTCCTTTCAACACGGACTGTCGTTGGCTTTTGTTGGCTGTGGACAGGACATGGAAGCTTCCATTGGGTCAAGTGAGGTGTCAATCGAAAGGTGAGAGTGCAGCCACCATTTTGATACCAAGATGTGGCTAATGTTAACATGATAATGTTTGATGGAGAATACATTGGAAGATTGGGATATCTGCTGGCTAATTTGAAATGATGCAACAGTCTATTTATGGATGTGATAATGTGTTGTGGATAATGAAATCTAAATATAAGTAAGAAAATCTAAATATAAGTAAATATTTTACTGGATTGGATCGACTGGACCTTTGTCAATGTAACAAGACCATTTTTGTCTCAGTTGTATCAGTCTGTGAAGTAATATGAGGCTTCATAGGTGAGTACATTGACTATATATAAAGATGGACATCATGACAGCTCCCAAAACAGTGAAGCCAAAACATCTTGATCTCCCCCTGGTGGCTGGCTGCAATATAGGACATAAGTCCCTCCCCCTCCATGTTAGTGGATGGGACATGAGCCAAACTCAAAAATCAAAGTACACGTCAAATAAATTTTTCCCAAAGATGGTTTCTGTCATTTTAGGTCGTTGATGATGTATGTTCATGTGCTCATTTTTCGGATAAGTTTCTTTTTAATCAGTTATTTGACGTTATTGCTCTCAAACCTCTGTCAGGCAGCGGGATGGCCGGACTCTACTGCACAGACTCTGGCTCCAAATGACGTCACACAAGGAAAATGGCAGCTGAAAAGGAGATATTATGGCTTCACTTTTGCATAGCGGTGGGAAGTAGAGACGTGTTGTCCATACTTATATCATGGATGTATTATAAGGGCTGGATACCGGACTAAAAATGGCGCCCACTCACTCCTATAGGAATTGCTTGGGTGGCACATACGCCAAAAAAGTTTCTAGCTTCCGAGTTTGCTTCTGTGTTGTGCGGCCCACTGAATATGCGCAGTAATGTTTCCCCCACTGGCCCCGCCCACGAGTTCCTGCTCAGCCCATAGACCTTACATTGTGATGACGTCACGGATTGGTGAATGCAAAGGTGAATACTCCATTCTCACTCTACTGACTTAACTGCTGTATTTGATACCATCGACCATACCATCCTACTTGATCGATTGCATAACTGGGTGGGAATTTCTGGCACAGCTTTAAACTGGTTTCATTCATACTTAACAAATAGATTTTTTAATGTCTGTGTTAATAATCATGTATCCTCCTTAGCTCCCCTCCAGTGTGGAGTCCCTCAGGGTTCCGTCCTTGGGCCAATCCTGTTTTCATTGTACATGCTCCCTCTGGGTCAGTTGTTCAGCCGCTGTGATGAAATGTCATGATTGTTTAGCTGCTACCAAAGAGTGAATGACCTGAAATTTCTCCATCTTAAACCCTGACAAAACGGGAGTTCTGTTAATTGGTCCTGAAACCTTTGTCACTGCTGCTACTCAGTTTATTGGCCCACTTCACCCCAACACTAAATCCACTGCTAAGAATCTCGGTATCATCTTCGACCAGTATATTATGACATTTGACCATCATGCTAATAAGCTTGTCCAGTTTTCTTCAGTTAAGAAACATTGCAAAAATCAGATCTATATCGCCCCTTACTGTTCTTGAACAATTAATCCACACATTCATTTTCTCCAGGTTAGACTACTGTAACTCCCTCGACACCTGCCTCAGTCAGTCTTCTCTAAAACGTTAATCCAAAATACAGCAACTAGACTTCTAACCAGAACTGACCATAGGTCCTACATTACACCTTTCTTTGCATCCCTCCATTGGCTTCTGTTAAAATTCAGAATAAACTACAAGATCCTGCCTGCTGATTACACATAAAGCACTCCTAGCTACATTTCTGAGCTCCTTGTTCCCCATTCCACTTCATGACCTCTTCGATCCTCAAATCTTGGCCTTCTATCTATCCCCCGCACAAACCGCAACTCAAAAGGTGACCGCACGCTTGCATGCTTAGCCCCAACTCTGTGGAATCATCTTCCACAATCTGTTAGATCGGCTGAATCCTTGGACTGTTTTAAACGACGCCTCAAAACCCATTTATATCAGCAAGCCTTTCTATAGACCTCCCTTCTTGTCTATGTCTATGTCTATGGGTGGGTAGCATGAATTTTGTAATAGTTTGTTTATTGGTGGCCTGACAGAGGCATTGATTGTAACTGCTGTTGTGATTGTATCTTGAAATGGTTTGCATAAATCAAATCACAAGAATCTTAGCTTAGAAAATGTGTCGCAGCGCGTCGGAACGTTAAGGGGTTTTAAGAGGCTCTGTATTATTTACAAGATATAATTTTATGTGTATTATTATCATGATATCAGTATTTCATTGTTGTTTAATTTCATTGTTTTCATTGTTTCACAGTTATCATCAATACCGGTATATCACAACACCCCTAGTCTAAACATGCATCTCATTCAGAAAATCATTCCCATCGTCGATGATGCTTTTCAAGGAGCTCAGGATGAGAATGTCGGCATCATTGTTGAGGCTGATTTCATCATGGTAGTTCTTCACAGGGAAGATGCAGTTCATTGGAATACCCACAGTCGCACTGAACTGCTCCATCTACATTTTAAAAATCACATCTCAGTTCACGTTTTACAGCTCAGAGTTGAGAGCAAATAAGGACTTTGTGCTCTCATACTGAAAATATTTTTACAGTATTAAATTATATTTCATATGTTTGTAAACTCATTAAATTACTGATCAAAATATACCTTTTCCTGTAGTACTGTGCTCTTGTAGACATTCTTTAAGTCTTGCTTGATTTCAGGACAGGCCTCATCAATTTTGGTGAAAACGGCCACTTGAGGAATCCCTGCCAGGAGGAAACACAAAACTGAAAAGTGAACCCAACGCAACTGACATTTATCCAAACTGACCACAGCTGATGACTGAGGGAACTACACTCAAACCTAATGGAGGTGAGTGTTTAATTAATTTATTTGAGTGTAATATCACTTTTATTACTTGATGTTTTTCCAAGCAGTTAGCTGGTGAATCCCAATGTGCAAAATAAAAAAAAACATGAGGATTTCTGCTCTCACCCAGTTCATTGGCTTCGTCTCTGATATCCAGTATTGTTTCCTTAATGTCATCATTCATCAGCGATACAGTGTTGGCATCAAAAACATAAACCAGAACATGCACTTTGTCGTTGGCACTTGGGGATCCGTTGTAGTAACGATCTTCCTTTGACAACTTAGATTCAGGATTGAACTAGAAAAAAAAGTCAAATCTAGTTAAAAGATCACACTTAATAGGATCATAATATATGTATAAAATATATATGTATATATATATAATAGAAGACAAACTTAATTACTGTAAACAACTTACTAAATATTGTCAGTTTAAAAATGCAGTAACTGTACCGTGTAGCCGTCTTGTACATGTCCCTTAAGAATCCGTTTGACATCTTTCACATGGATTCTTCTGTCTCTCCTGTTCCTGCATTTCAGGCCCACCATGTCATTGAAGACAAATGGGTAAAATGTGTTTCGGGTTCCTTTTTGGATCTTGTAGGTTGTGTACTGTGAAAATGTGGAGAAGAATGTAGTTATTCTGTTGCCTGTACCGTCTTATGCTTCTGCAGGTGCTTCTGTTCAGAGCTTTATTTATTATTTACTGTCCTATTCCACTTTCCTCACTATTCAACTGACCATCCTGAACTGTGAACACATAGGCTCCTCCGGCCTCTCTGTAGTCATAGTTCAGTCAGCTCACTCACATGGAGCAGATTATTATTTAAATGTAGAATATGTACAGCATTAGTGTTTGGTCTCTAGGCTCTGACCTCATTATTCCCCACAAAGAAACATTGATCTCACATAGCGAGGAGTGGGAAGTGATGACACTAACTTCCCCCCCAGGGGAAGAGAGACTCAGAGCCTACAGGTGGATGCTGGGGACTTTGAAATGTTATATGAATGGCAGCAACAGAAGCAACAGGAGTGCAGCAAGCTACAGCATAGCCTGTGTGAGCAGTGTTGCAGCAGACATGCCTCGAAGTGTGGGCAGAGCATTGACGGCTTAAATACGCTGCCATGATTATAAAGGTGTGTTGAATATATCTTTCAGAGAGGGGAGTATGGCATGTGGGTGGAGTGACAGCTCAAGTTGAGCTGCATGAACTAGCTTGCAGGCGTCAATTTTTGGCACTTTAATACTACAGAGAAGTAAAAGAGGCAAAATACACAAAAAATGATTTGTGATTTTGGAGAATTCTTTGTGCTCTGCTAACTAAAGACAGGCAAATTGTGGCATTCTGCAATGTTTTATTATGGACCATAGACTGTTGTGTGTGATGTATGTGACCAATCTCTGTGCTGCAGCAGAAACCACTCAGTTCACTGTAAAAGTATCTTTACTGCCAGCGAGCATCCTAAATCCCCAGGCCTCGACTCAGGCCCCTGCTACCTTTTGAAATTAAGGGTTCCCCTTCTGTAAACACTTTTAAGGCTAAACTTAAGACCCACATGTTCTCTCAGCCCTTTGAGTGTCTTTAAAGCTTTATGTTTTACTATTATTTGTTCTTTGTTTGTTTGCATATGAGATAGTATTGTTATATCATCTCTCCTTTTTTTTTTTCTGTTACCTTGTAATGTTGATTTAATTTACTGTTGTTATTTTATTGTACAGCACGTTGGTCAACTCTGGTTGTTTTAAAATCTGCTTTATAAATGAACTTGACTGATTTGACTTGACCTGCTTGAACATGACATACCCAAAATGAATATACATTTGGTAAATTTCTGCAACTACAAGGTCTATATGAATAATCTTTGTATTATAATAAAGGTAACACTTGTGAGATTTCTGCAGCGGTGTAAGCATCAGTATAGATGTTAGTGGGTCAGAGTAAATGAAGATGGAACACAGCATAAATAAAAGATTTCAGTTCCGCAAACAAAACTGTTCAGTTTTAGACTGAATATCCCCTTTTGAATTATGCAGTTGCAGCTCAAAACCTCTAGCAAACCATCAAACAACATCTGATCATTACCTGTGCCAAGACTGACGCTAATAAAGTAAGTAAGTTAGAGAGGTTTTAGGAAATCAGTAGTGCTTTAAAAAGAATTGGTGACCATAAACTATTAATTTGGAACTTTGTCATGTTCCATACAAGCTTTGTAAGTTTTAAAAGTAAATTCAGGATGATTTCTCACTCACTATATCAACACAATCAAACTTCATCCATACCTTTTTGGTGAAACAGCCTTGTGCCATGTTGTCTGCAAAGGCCTTTTTGCATATTCTGCCTTCTAAGACACTTTGAACAGAGTTGATGAAGCTGGACTTTCCAGCTCCGACTGGCCCATGAAGAAGAATCCTGAGCTGCTGACCATCAGTCTGAGGGTTGTAGTTGTTCGCATGCTGCAGAAAGTTGTGTTTGCTTCTGCTCAGAGAAAGAAGGATTACATCAAATTTAAGACTAAAATAACACAAATAACAGGGTAGTTAATCAAAGTGTTACTGAAAGAGGAAATAAGAAACGGATAAATAAATCTGTCTCAATAAGTCATTTTGTACTGTTCAGCTTTGTGTGACAAATGTTTTAAAAAGTTTCAGGAAGCAGACACTCACCCCCAGTTTATCGATCTCCATGGTTCGTCAAGAACTGACAAGTACAAGACATATAATAGAAATAATGTTGACACCATGTTACAACATGTGATTTTCATTGAATGGTAACTATCAATTTGTAAGTATTCTTACTTGAAGGTGAAGCAGACTGTTTAGACTGTTTTGCTCCCATTGCTGGAAAGAAAAACATTTACTTTGAATTTATGTTAAAATAAGCAATTTAGCTTTTGCCTCAAACCAAAACGACTAAACACTTAAGTAGAAAAGTCATAAATTAAAAATATATAGTGTTATATAGGGTGCAATTAATACAGTCACTTTTTGTAAAACGTATGCAATTACGCTGCAACAGCAAAAAAGTTACTTATTTGTGTATCCAGTCTTAATATATGATACCAAAGTATGAATTCACTGATTCAGTAAATGAACCGTGTTGTATAAACTGAAATTTTTGTCATACTGAATGAAACTAAATTCAATCAGGGTTTAAATGAACTGAGCTAAAGCTTAAACTTATTACAAAACAACAAAAGACTTCTTAAAAGCACTTCATCTTGAATGAATGTCAGTTTTTACAGTGATCATACTTTCTTTTGCTGTTGTGTTCATCGATTGTTTTACAAGCACAAAGATCACAATTTACCATTAATCTGACAACATAGATGATAGAAACTTCATACCTGTGGTGCTCTGGAACAAAGTGAAAGAATCTTGAGTCTTCTGACTTGTCGGAGAAATGTCCACAATAAAACAGATTTCACCTTAAGTAAAAATGTGAGATGTGACTGAAGTACACGTCTCTTCAGACCACAAACACACTCTACTGTGAACTTTCTATTTGAGGGTGTGATTTACACATTATACAGAAAAGTAAAGCACAGTCAGTCAAAAAGTGTGACCATGTTGGTCAAAAGTTAATGCTTGCTTAATGACATTTGCATGTGAAACTACGTAACTTGACAAGTTCAGTTCCCTTGAATTTAGGGAACCGAATGTCCCAATGAAGCTAAAAATGAGAGAAAATAAATATTCTGCTTACCCTCAGTGAGACGCTTGTGGGAAATGATGAGATGACGTCATGGTGAGATGGATGAGTGGCTGACACACACAGAGTGGCATTCAAAGTTACTTTCAGTTTGTTCCTTGCCTTTGATTTTGTGACAGTCCCAATGGAAAAGCCCTGACAAAAGTGAAGTGTGAAAAAAGATAAAATACTACAAAAGAGGAGATGTATTGAAGTGAGCAAAAAAAAAAAAAAAAAAAATCAATAAAAAGAGAAGAAAAGGATATACCAAGTAGTAAAACAGGCTAAAATGTGTAAATAAAAGACAGATAAACAAATAAAATATCAACATTCTCTGCTGCCCTAAACCTAAACACAGCATTTTCACAACATAAAACATAATTATTCAACTGGTAATGGCCATTTAATGTGATTTTAAATGACATGTGACAGTTAAAGTTCCTCAAATAACTATTACTCTGACAAAACACTCAGTACAGAGTGAAAAACAAGAGAAACAGATGAAAGAGCAGGGGGAGTTAACAGATAATTAGAATAGTTACAATTAGATTTAAAATAAGTTCTCTTTCAAATCAAACATCTCAAGATGATGAGTGGAAAGTATTGTTCTTGCAACCGCATTTATAACCTTTTTTTTTTACTGAAATGTAGCTTAACCATGTCATGTGATGCTACTTCAATAAACTTTAACAACAACATATTACTGGGATCACTACAGAAAATTGCAGATGACCAACATCCAGGAATTCACATTATAGACACTACCACTGACTACATGGTCCAGCCTTATACTAGGTTTTGACCTACTCTTGTTCACGTGTTGACAGAGGTTTAGTGCCCGTGCTTGCAGTTTCACATTGAGTGAAATGTGAAACTAAAGAGTTGTGAAACTCTTGAGTTTCACAACTCAGTTTCACATTGAGTAAACTTCAGTTTTGTCCTGGTTGAGCTGTAAAAAAAATCTCTGCCATCCATAATTTGATATCTAAAATGCAGTTAAAAAGGGCATCACTTGGCCCTGGGTCATCTGGGGGGAGACAATGATGTAAAGCTGTGTATCATCAGCATAGGTATGGAAAATGATGCTGTGCCTCCTGATGACGTTTCCAGCAGCATGTTAAGTTTAAAAAGAGTAGGACCTAAAATTGAACCTTGAGGAACACCACAATTCATTTAATAGCTTTTAGATGAACATTCATCAGTGCTTACAAAAAATTCTCTGTTGATAAAGAGTTAAAAACAGTACAAGAGAGGCGAATCAATCTGTGAAGTCTGTATAAAAGAATTGAGTGTTCTAAAGGACAGATGAAAAATTTTTCAAGTCTGTCTTAAAACAACAGTCAGGTACCCATACGAACATTGAAACATGTTTTCCTCGTTGTAATCATTCCTCCTGTTCATACTGACCATTAGAAGATCCCTTCATAATGCACTAAACAATGTAAGTAATGGGGACAAAATCCACAGTCAAAGTATTTAATGTATTTAAAAAATAATAGTAAAAGTTTATCTGATGCTAATATGAACCTTCAGCCATCCGAATGAAAAGGATCAAGTAGACATCTTTCAACGTTACAGTCTTTTTAGTGCCAAAGTTCCTCTTTTTGTTACCGTACTTCCACCGCAGCTCAACAGGGAAACACAAAGAGGGAATTTGAGGCTAAAAAGACTGTAAATGTGTCAGATATCCACTTGATATGACTAACTCAGACTGCTGAAGCCTCATATAAGCTTCACATCAACTTTTAAATGACTGTGTGGACACACTGTGGATTTTGGCCTCCATCACTTACACTGAAAGCACATTTGAAGGGGATCTTTTAATAGCCAGTATGAACAGGAGGAATGATTACTGCCAAAAAAACATGTTTCAGTGTTTTTTAGGAACCTGGCTGTTATGTTAAGAAAATCTGTGAACCTATCCTTTTGATCAATACAGCTATATAAAAAGGCCATGTAAAGGTTATACAAGAGTAACCACGACCCAAAGCACGTTTATACACTTCAAGTTTTTTTCCTCTGTTCTTTTAACTACAATGATTGTGTATTGGGCTCTGAAAACTGCCAAAACATGGGTGACCAACACTCAAATGCAGTCCCTGAATGTATCCTGTGTAGATATGGTGTAAGTCTGAAAGAAAACATAGTATGTTTGATTTCAAGAATAAAATCAGAAGACCAGTGACGTTTTCAATGCAGACATGTTTTATTTGTTAACAAAGAAAAACTGTGATAATTTTATTATCTAGAGGCTCCTCAGCTGGTCTGGATCAGTGACATTCAGATGTTTTTAATTTTGAAAACACACCGAAGTTCAGTTTGAGTTTTATTCCAAGATCATAAATCAGCAACTGAAAATAAATATGATCCTGACTTCTGTAAACTCCTATTTTCTTTTAATAGATTTATCAGCAAGGTAATGAAATATATATGGGGGTAAATTTGACGTAATAAAGAAATACAAAGAAATGTGAAATTGTCCGACCAACAACCCAAAACTCAAAGAAATTCAATTTACAATGATATAAAACAGAGAAAAGCAGAAAATATTCACATTTAAGAGGCCGGTAACAGCAAATGTTTGTCATTTTAGCTTGAAAAGTAACTCAAATGATTGATGATCAGAGTAGTTGCTGATTAATTTGCTGTTGATTGACAAATTAATTAATGAAGTGACCATTTCAGCTCAAACTGGAAACACCAAAATTATGAGTTGAAATTACTTCCACAGTCGGTTGTCAACATTTATGAAACCTTACTGATGAAGATAAACTACCTTTGCTAGCTTGTTAGTTAGTGTTAGTAATTAGCTTGTCTGTTATTTAGTTGGCTGGCCACTAAAAATATGACTCTGTCAAAATTTACTCCTTATATTAGTTTTTTTTCTGAATGAATACAGTATTAAAGAGACCTTATATTTCTCACTTTTTTAGCCCTTGTGACTTCTTTCTGTTTCTTTTTCAGGAGCTGTAGACCTGCTAAAAGGTAACGGCAAAGAAAAATGACATCACTGAAGAGACGTCTTTACCTGACGTCTAAATGAAGTTGAAAAGACATCTTTTTCAGGCCACTTCTATGCATTATAAACAATATTTGATAATGAATAAACATTAAATTATTATATATTAATAGGTGCAAAACAGACAAATACATGTGTGTTTTTAAGCTTAATGTGGATTTCCAAATTTTCAAATAACAAATAAATTTCCTGTATTTCAGGAAATTTGTAATTATTTGAGGTAATGTATGACCAGAATATATTTTTTTCTATTATTGTAATTTATTTTAGCCTGCAGTAAATTATATGATTGGTCACATTAAGCTTAAAAAACCTTTGCTCATCATTTCAAAACTGTCCAGTCGTCCATCTACAAAACAAAACAATGGTTTTTAATTTCCGGAGGGGTGAAGTTTGAGTCCAAAAGCAGCAAAAACATCAACATCAACCTACAGAAGCACATAAATGAATCTGATGATGCCTGTCGTTTTTTCTTGTTTCATGCTTATTTGTTTTCTATCTGCACGTGCCTGCATGTGTCTCTGTCAGGTTTGACAGTGAAATCTCAGCGCAGTGCTGATGAATCGACTCCATTTTCTCCTCTGAATGTTTTTTTTTTGTTGTTGCAGGTTTTCCTGAGAGGCAGTGTGGGCGTTCAGCTCGACAATTTCTTCTCTTTTTTTTATTTCCGAGAAGCTTTGGCAGGTGTGATTGACAGCACACCTCAGGTTAAAGGACACCCACCCACCAAATGTGCACAGCACTGTGGACTCTCCAGTCTCCATTAGGCTGTAAATTACATTCTGAAAATGACTGGATGTCCTTTTCATACAGCTGAAACAGAGTGTGCGTGCAGTGTGTGTGTGTGTGCAGTGTGCATCCAACCGTGGTGAGAGGATAATGGGAAAGCAAAGAGCATCATTACCTCTCTCCATGCTGCGCTGCACCTCTCGCCTCCCCCTCAACCGACAGGAAAAGACGGGGTGGACGCTGTCGTTCAGATGCTTTGGATCTGGACTCGTTTTAATCTTAGTCTACACGATAATTTTAAAAAGCTCAACAATGTGTTTATTGCTTCAGGCACAGTCTCGAGTACAGCAGCGTTCACTAACTATAAGCTTCTAAACACTGACAGCATGCATTGACGCTCTGTTTCCCAAAGATTTTAGTTCAGAGTCGGCCCGAAATGGAAGAAGTGACTTCCACCACCAGGTGGCTGCGAATAAGACAACGTCTACATTAAGTCGGCTAAATTCTAAAACGCAGAAGAAAAAACAACATGCGTCCACAGTAGGGATTTCAGTAATTCTCCTCCTACTGGAACTGAGCAAGTCAGCCACAGAAAACCAGCGAAGAAGAAACGGCATACTGTTCCCGTTTCTGCAACGGCTTCCTGACATTTAGTTTATTGCGAGCTGATAACAGTTTCAACAAGAGAAGGGTGGTAGATAACTACGTTTAACTCTAAACAAGCTATCAAAGTAGACAATAAAGAGAACAACATTTGCACGAAGTCGTCTGCCATCGTTGTTGTTATTGTTGTCGCTGTGTTTCTTCTTCTTGAAACACTGCGCTACTGCCACCATCTGTTTTGTCGGCGATTTAACAGCGTTTCTACAAAGCTCCATTTTCCCCGTACACACTACGACACCAAGCCGGCGTTTTCACGTTTACTTCCTCTGGAGGATGCTTTGGAAAAGCTTTGTTTTAGTCTAGAGGGAGGAACAAAACGGAGAGAAGAAGATGCGTTCACGAATTTAGCTGGCTTAGTGTGGACATGGACAAGTGAGTATAAATTTTTTGTCACAATTTAAGATACACTCCAAGATTTTGTTGTAAGACTCAACAGCACTGTAACAAAAATCTTCCAGATTATTTTTACCTATTTTTTAATTTAATATTTTCTTTTTTTACTATATAGTGTTTTCTACTGATTAATGTAAAGGTAACAGGAATAAGCCAGTGGACTTGCATGCTGTATGAAATGTATTAACTGTTATTCTCATGTATGATTATTAGCACTGCTGGCAGCACGGCTTATAATCATACAAGTCCGTCCACCACTCTGCTCCAGAGTGAAATGTCTCGACAATTATTTGACATATTTTTGTGATATTTGGTACAAACATTCATAGTCTTCAGAGGATGAATCCCACTGACTTTGGTGATTCTCTGACTTTTCATCGAGTGCTACCAGAAATACTTAATACTTAAGTTTATGACCGAATAGTGCAGGTGTTACTTTGTGTTTACTGCTAATTAGCAAGTGTTAGCATGCTAACATGCTAAACTCAGATGGTGAACATGGCAAACATTACACCTACTAAACATGAGCATGTTAGCATGCTAACACGCTAAACCAAGATGGTGAACATGGTAAACATTACACTTACTAGTTTAGTTAAGTTGAAAAGACATCTTTATCAGGCCATTTCTATGAATTTAAAACAATATTTAATAATAAATAAACATTTAATGATTCAATATTAATAGATGAAAAACAGACAAATATTTCTGTGTTTTTAAGCTTAATGTGGATTTCAAAATTTTGAGATAACAAACAAACTCTTTTCTGTATTCCTGTGATCTAGAATTTGTAACTATTTGAGGTAATATATATATTAACTGTTATTCATTCTAGTCTGTCGTAAATTATATTTTTGGTCACGTTAAGCTGAGGTACCTGAAGGAAAATAAAATCAGAGAAAATACTGTGATCTTGGGTTTCAAGAGTGTTACAACAAAATCAGTGCGTGTATCTTAAAGTGACAGTAGCTGTTTCTTTTGTAGTTTTTATATTGTATGTGTACATAAACAGTAACAATATAGAATCTGTATTATTTAAAATACAGATTAAGTTAAGTATATATATTATCCTAATTGTGATGGCAACAATGTCTTTTCCAGGTTGTTGGTGTTGGGAAGTCAGATCCTGCTCTGGGCCACAGAAAGCTTTGGATCGGCTCTGTTTGAACACGAGTTAATCTCAGAAAGCAGACAGCATCCACAGCTGGAAAACGATGGCTTTTCAGTCTCAGTCAGAGCTGTGTGTGTTTTTTTTTTTTTTTTTTTTAAATGATCAGCAGGTTCAGCTCTTTGGTATGAGAAAGCTACGCCAGTTTTTAAAGGATTTGGTGCAGTTTATTTTTTCTCCTCTTTCTGCTTTTCTCTCTGCTTTTCATTTCAGATACATTCGGCTGAATCCTCAATCTGTCATTCCCAACATTTGGTAATTATTCCACCCCCCCCCCCCCCCCCCCCCCCAGCTCACCTCCCCCTTCCCCATGAGCCAGAAAGCCTCAGCTGAAAACTCCACATTTCCCCACTCAGCCAGCCGTGAGGATTAAACGTACTCCTGGAGGCTGTAGCTGTCCTTGATGTCTTTTTGAGGGAGTTTGGAGGGAGATGAGTAGCTCTTCTTCTCCTGATCCTGTTCTGGTTTCTCCTGAGGAGGTTTCTCCTGCTTCATCTCGTCCATCTGCAGTTGGACTGTTTTGTTTTGCCTATTTTTCGGATGTTTGCGCTCCGCTTGCGGCTCTCGCCTCCGTTCCCCCTCTCGGTACTGTCTGTCAGGGTCAGCGTACTCCGTTCGTGTCGTTCTTCTTCCTGGACACGACAAACAAAAAATGACCCCTCCAGCCAGGAGGAAGCCGGCGGAGATGAAAGTGACGCACAGAGCTCCGCCAGGCTGATATTTGCTGCTGTCTGGCAGGTCGGTGGTCAGGAAGGTGGTGATGACTTCATTGGTGAACCAGGACGCGGGGACCAGGCAGAGGAAGCTGGCAAGGATGAAGCAGCCCCCCGCAGCGATGGCGGTGTGCCCCTTCGCTCGGTGGCTGCCCCCCCAGCGGGTGCATTTGAGCCCTAGGGAGGCGAGGCAGAGTCCAAACAACGCCACCATGCAGGACAGGACCATGGCGGCCCTCATGGTCTGCAGATACGCCGGCAGCGACAGCACAGAGTTTTTCATGGTGCAGCTGAAGACGCCGGAGCTGTACCAGACGCAGTCCATCCACAGACCCTGCATCTGCGAGATGGGGGTCATGATGCTTGACCAGACGTTGACGCTCACCTTCCAGTTGGGTAGCAGAGTGGCCACCGTGGCGCCGAGGACGCCCAGGAGCGCCAAGGCGAACGCCAGGATCTGAATGGCGGTGGACAGCATGGCTCAGCTCCCACCCCCCCTCCCTCCCTCCCTCCTCGTCCCAGCTTCCGTCCCTGTTGGTGCGGCGGCGGCGGCGGCGGCGTCCCGGACAAGTCCTGACAGCAGATAATTCCTCAGCGCCGGCTCCACTGGGCTGCAACCAGAGGAGAAATGAGAATTGAAGTGAGCGTGAGAGCGTGACGGACACACAGCTGAGGCTGCTGAGCTTTTCTTTCCCTGTTTTTGTGATTTGTGTGTTAGGAGGGCAAGCATGTGTGAGCTCGCTGATTGCCTGCATTAGTTACTCTGCAGCTGATGTGGTGATCATTGACACTCAATTATGTCCATTTAAAGCTGCAGCATCCCTTGGCTCTACTGTTTCTGAGCTGCTTTTCCACTGCAAGAGGAAAAACTAAGTTATTTCTTCTAATTTATTCAATCCTAACCTCTTCATGGAGTTAAACATCTGCAACAAAAGAGGAAAAATTCTTATTTTTTAAAGTTAAATCGTATGAATCTGGAGTCTTACCTGTGTTGAGTGTCTGGCTGCGTCTTCTGAAGTGATTCCTGAGGACGGAGCAGAGAGTGTGAATGAAAACACAGGGTGTGTGGGTTAACAGCCTCTAACTACCTCTCTGCCTGCTGTCTCCTTGGCAACTGTACATACAGTTTCATCCCATTCTGCGTTCTGGAAAAAAGATGCACCAGGAGTCCTTTTGTGTTTTTCCTGCAAGCTCGTTCTGAATAGAATAAAAAACCTCTTCGTGCAAACTGACTGAAGTGTGTTTCAGGAAACAGGTTTTCTAACCTGAAGGTCACCGGCTCTGCTGAAGGAGCCGCAGAGCAGCGTTCTTATCAGATGAGTTGATGGCGTTGTACGATGCGCAGAAACGCTTCTCTTTCACGCCTTTGACCACACGAAAGCAGCCGTTCACCTGAAAATGATTGTTTTTATTGTTTTCTTTAGATAAGACTAGTTAAATTCTGTTTTTTTTTCACCTCGCTTGAGTTTTACAACCCTCTGAAAAATGCGACAACGCCTCTTAAAAGCTCATTATTGACTATTACTGATAATATCTACTAGACCGAGTCCTTCACTTACAAAAACAGTCACATTTCAGGTGACTGACAGGATAATTTGTGCTTTTAAAACAATCAACACGCACCATCGGGTGGTTATTTCGTCCTCGTTTTTGGTGATAAAAACCGCTGAGCTGTTCTTTGTGCGGCTGCAGTGTGAATCAAGGTGTCGCCCGTCATGTGACTGTATGAAGAATCGCCCTCTGCAACACGGTGATAAGCGTCCGAAGCCCACCCACCCGCTCTGTAGTGATGGGACCCAGCAGTCAGTCAGCCAGTGGCAGCCTGTTATTACCATAATCCCGCAGTCTGGGTCTTATCAGCTTCAAACCTGCACAGACACGAGCTGCTTTTCACCAAACAGAAAACAATAAACACCATTTTTATCCGCCTACCTCACCAAACAGATCCTCTGTGGGAAAATACAAGATTAAAGACTCCGTGGGCGTCATTTCAACCATCATCACTGGATAATTAAAGTTTTTATGTTGATATAATAACTGTTAACAAATAAGAAGGATTCAGTTTCCCACAGGACATACAGAGCGATGATGTCATCGTGTTCGCCAAACCAGCGGTTACTGCAGCTTTAAAGTGGGCAGATTTCTGATGGAGCTTCTGTAGTCATCAGAAAAAACAGCAGTTTTTGGGTTTTAGCCTCTTAAGATGAAGCAAAATCTACTTGTGACGCCACATTACAGGTTACAGCATTGATGTAGACAGATGTTACGCTCACTAAAGTTAATGAATTTTCTTAGTTGTCTGTTTAATAATCATGTGACTCCTCAGAATTAGACCAGACTTACCTTCAGGTTAGAAACACTAAAATAATAATCAGCCTCTCGAGAGAAATAAATAATTTGAACTTAAACTGGTTTTCTCACACACACACACACACATAAAAACACACTAAAAAGTCTGTAATTT